>NC_000076.6:64125865-64363365 GCF_000001635.26 Mus musculus | reverse complement strand
TTCATTTATATTATACTTCCAGGTTGAGACAATTCAGGACAGGAACTCATGGCAAAAACCTAGAGGCAGGAACCATGCAGGAACACTATATTTGGATCTCTCATGGGCTTGCTCCAGGATCATTTTGTTGAACTTTTTTATACAGTCTAGGATCACCTGCCTACTGGTGGTACCACCCACAGTGTACTAGGCTTTCTCACATCAATCATCAATCAACGCAGTTTCTGACAGATATGGCCATGGACCAATGTGTTCTGAGTCACCCCTTCGACCAGGTCTTCCTTCAATGACTCTAAGCTTTGTCAACTTGACAAGTAATGCTGACTAATATAATCTCTAAATCTGTCTTCTTTATACTCAATTCATATTCTATTGTCACATATCCCAAAGCTTCAAGAATGCTAAGGCTGCTACATCATCATGCCAATTCTTGTTTCAGAATCTTCTACCACATTCCCCACCACAGGATCAAGGAAGTGTGTCCATTGAGTAGCAAAGAAAACTATTACTAATGAAGCAATCATTTCTATCTTTGGAGAGTTTGAATTAAATAATTCATATTTAGCTAAGATATATTTCATTGAGCAACTACTCAATAATTAAATCCCTTCTGACACATAATAGCCTCTCACTTTTTTTGATGATTATCGTACGGACCTTTTAGCTTCATTGTTCACTGGGATTGCCATCCCCTGACTATAACAATTCTTCATGTCAAGCCACCCTAATTGCTCTCTTCTGAATGCCATCCAGTTTTGAAATATGTCTTCTGTGGCATTCAGAACTGAACACATTAAGTGAAATACTGCTAAGAAAGGTAAAATATCCTTTCCCTCATTCGAGAATACTTTTCCATTAATAAATTACATGAATTTTCAGTGAGAGTGAGATCACCCCCAAGTGGTTGTGTAATCGTTTGGGCATGAAATTCTTGCTTTTTTGATAGCATGGTGCACAGACATGCAGAAATATATTAATAGATATACTATGTACTTAATAAATCTATGTGATCTTAAATTTTCATTAGGGAAATACTGGAAGAGGTTTTTCAAAAGACTCTTTAAAGGGATAAAAATAGAAAGAAGAGTAAAAAGCAGTGGTGTATTTTAAACCACACAGACTGACTAACTCTTTCAACAATAACTCTATAAGGCTAATTCCAGTTGAGGACATAGTCAAACAACATGCTGAGAGATATTTCCATTACCTTGAAGTGCAAGATGTCTGGTGACTGTTTTACTCTGAAGAGAGTGGTAATTGTTTTTTTAAGTGATGCCACTGATAGTCATCACCACAAGGTCACATTATAATTTATTCCTGGTATAACTGTCTGTGTTAAGTTTTCTGCCTATTAAAGTATTTTGAAATGCAGTTACTTATTATCTTTTAGAGGGCAAAAATATTGCCTCTTACTGTCTAGGTTGATCAGGTCACAGTGTTCAGGAACCGTGCTACTGAGAACAGGACAGACAACAAGGTCTTGCACACATTTTCCCTTGTTTGAGCTAACAGCATTAATCACTATCATCTGGTGAGTTATAGTCTACACTTCAGTGATAAGACACATCACACATTCCCATATATTCCATAGCTGCCAATTGTGTTCATTTGACCCTGATGTAGGTATCCTGGCTGTCTCACATTTTCTAACTACCTTGCAACCCAAAACAAACAGAGAAGCCAGATGTAGTCACTTGCTTTTCTTTAATAACTCTGTCCTGACTCACCCTGAGTATTTCTCCAGTTCTTCTATACTTAAAGGTCTCCTCTATTAGAGAAAAAAAAAAACTGTAAATTTATCTTTCTCCAGTACAGCTTAAATGTTGTATTGATTGTATGTCTTCTTATAATCTATCAACCAATGGTTACATTTGTGTGGCTTTTTCTGTGGTTGTTTGTCTTTATGAATATGTCTTACCTTTCAGAAAGGGTTATGTACTCCCTCTGAATGAGCCCATATATACACTCCCTCTAGTAGCCCATCAAAGCTTCATAGAAGATAACTATATTATTTGATTAATGAAGGATAAGATCATGTGATTTCTACTTACTGTTAAATCAGATCAACAGTAGGAGCAAACAGTGTTTCAGATTATTTTAAATGTTTTCTCAAGTAAAGGAAGGAGCAAGAGCCTCTTGACTTAACCAATTTCACACTAGGAAGAAAGGTTTGTTGCTAAGTAGCTGGAAAATTGGGACAGATGGTGGGAAAGGGAACTATATCGTGAAATATACTAGCAACTAGAAAAGTTCAGGCTCACACAGGACTGAATTGTGATGTTTCCTTCACAAATAGGAGCCATCCAAAAACGGGCATCCGTGCTGGGGCAGTTCAGTGGTTAAGAGCTCTTGTTGCTCTTATATAGGTCTTGAGTTTGGTTTCCAGCACATACAATGGGTTACCTCATAACCACCTGTAACTCCAGCTTCAAGGAATCAAATGTCCTTACCTGGATCCCACAGACACTCACACATAGATACACATACACACAGAGACACCAACGAAAAAAGTAAAATAAATCCCTAAGGTTCCCCCTAAATTTTTAATAATGTATAACACATTCCTTTTTATATGTGTACACTTATATTTTCTTATGTATAGATATTCTAAGATGTTTATATCAAATATATATTATGCACATATCAAGTTACACACAACTCTGAATGGGTATTACCTATTCCTATTGCCCTTACTTTATAGGTAAGTCTTGAATAGATTTTGCCACTTTCCCAGAGCAGAACTAAAATGGATACCAGTTCAGGTTCAGAATGTCAGTGTCCCCTATCTAATGACCATGGAAATTATAACAGAAAAAAAAACAAAACAAAAACAAAAAACAAAACAGGATTTCACACCAATGTTTCAAATGGCAGTGTTCCTCCTTTATTTTTTAAATGACAGGCCATTTGCAGTCACACCCAGATGTGATCCTAAGTCATTTTTTTTGCAGACTAAAATTTTAAAAAATATGTATAATTTATTTAAATTACTACATAGCTCTGTGCATGATGTTCTCAAATTAGACATTTTGACTACATTAAATACACATTGCTTAGGTAAAAGCGGGCTTACAGAAGAATGATCTAAATGAACTGTTTGATTACTGTTTGGTGGTTGAATACTTATATACCTTGGAGATTACAAATATTTTGGATGTATTTGCTTAGTTCTTATAATTGTATTATAATACAGCTAAATTTTTTAAAGGCTATATTAGAAATTCTGAAAGACAAGGAATGACGAGCAAGTAGTTTCTGGATAGAAAGCATACATGGAAAGGGCACAGCCATGTAAGGACCCCAGCGCTCCAGTAGCATGGACATGTCAAAGCCTTGCACAGGTTAGGCCCAAAGAAAAGCAAAGACTTTCTTCCTGGTCCAAGTGCAAACATTGACAGTATGTGCAGAAAACTTCCACGGGATCTTTCTCTCCACAGAGGTTCACAGCCTGCACATTGCTCCCTGCAGATCCTGATCCTATCAGATTAGCAAGACCTGTCTCTTTGCTCAACTGTATATAATAACTGTGTCGCCTTGTTTGTCTTCTTGCAATAACCCCACATGCCCGTTCAACTGTAGATAATAAACATACCTGGCTTCCAGTTCCTGGCATCTTTGCATCAGAGTGCCTAGCCCACCTGACTCCAGAGTTTCTGTGTCCATTTTATTGTTATTTCTTTACCCCCTTGCCATGGAAATCATGTTAGTCTGTTGAGCAGGTTAGGCCATGAGAACAAAGAGAACCACACTTATTTTTATAAAGTTTTCTTTCTCAACCTACTCGGTGCTAACATGGCTGCTCATTCACTGTTTCCAAAGCCTTTTATGTAGCTAAAATATGGCATAATGATGTATTGCAGTGGATCATTCGTAGTGCACATGATATTCAAAGCAATTTAAACTAAGATTATATATATAGCAATTTAAAGTACCAAGCCTTTCACGCAATGCTATTGTTTACCCACAATACCTTTACTCTGGTAGCTGTCTTCAGAAAAATCTAAGCACATTGATGAAATGAAGGAGTGCCCATCTTCCATAAAAAGGTCAGTAAGTGGCACCCATATTAGCCTCTCCCACCAAAGCATAGTTAATTAAATAGTACTTATTATCCATCAGTCTTACAGTCTTTGAATATTCATAATTTTACTGTAGTGACTGTGAGTATACCTGAGTGCACATATATGTACCATACTCTCTCCAGTTCCCTCAGAGCCCAGAAGAGAGCATAGAATCCCCTAGGACTGAAATAACATATGACAGTGAGCTGTTCCATATGGGTACTGAGATGCAAGCCTGGTTCTTATGGAAGAGAAGCAAGAGCTCCCATCACTGAGCCATCTCTCCAACACCCCTAGAATGACAAACTTCCTACTATGTCCTCAAACTTCCTACTATATCAACAAGGGTTGATAGGGGAAGGGAGGAGGAAAGAAATAACATCAAAACCAAATCTTGAGATTTCTTAGAAGCGAATAGAAGGCAGGTCCAGTATTGAAACTCGAAGACCATTTAGAGAAATATTTGAGCACACGGCACAGAGCCCTGTTACATTTTGGATTTGTATAGCAATGTTTAGAGGTTATTAGATCCTGGGAGCTCTCCCTTAGGAGAGTAAGTCACCCCTTTGAGATGAATAAGTTCATTCATGGATTTGTAGCTGAATAGACTTCTGGAGGATACTGGAAACTGAAGGGGTTAGGACCCAAAACAGAGGGAAGCAGGCCTAGCAAGACTGGAGAAATGGGCTCTTGAATACTTTTCTCCCTCCTTCCCTCATTCTTTGTCACCCCTGTTCATGAAGCAGAGACCTTCCTTGGGATTGGGCTTCTACTGACACAGTAATCTGCATTGCCTGGGGCCCCACAGCTGGAGGCAGCAAGCTATACAAGGAATCTTTGGAAGTCAAAGACAGAAACATCTTTCCTCCTTTAAGTTAATTTTCTGAGGTTCTTTTGGATTTGTTTTTATTTGTTTGTTTCTTTGTTACATATCAACAACAAGCAAACAAACATAAAACCTTTTAATTTTTTTTCATGATTTTAGAGCTTTATTGTAGAAAAGCAGGAGGAAAGAGAGAAGGTAAAAAGAGAGAGGCCTGTCATGGCCATGTAGAGAGAGAAGGAGGGCTAGAGAGTAAGAAAGGTGAGAGCTTAAAGAGTAATCTAAACTTTTAAAAAAGAATTTCTCTTAATGATTCCAGGGAAGTTTCAAAATATCTGAGACTAGAATGCCCACTATTGTGGGGATGTTGTTGTTGTTGTTGTTGTTGTTGTTTGTTGTTGTTGTTACTGCTCTGACGAATTGTCATATATTGTATGAAATGATACAAATTTATTATCCCTTCTTCCCACCTTCCTATGTGCTAGCAGTATGGGTGGGTCCAGATTATTCTTTTGTTCTAACATTTAAAAGTCCAAATCAGATGGAGGATAACCTAGCTTTTATGTAGAGGTTTATGAAGAGAATCTATATCCATATTCTCTAGGTACTTGACTGAGTTCAATCCCATGCTGCTACAGAAAGATAAACCCTCTTTCCAGTCAGGAGTCATTCTGAGTTTCCCAAGCCACCTCCATTCCTTGACAATGATGTCCTTTCTCCAGCTACACATCCTAGCCCTCTGACTTCTTCTGATCCCCCTGTGTTCCATTTCCTCTATGCTCCTAGATGGCTGATGCTGCTCTGGTTCTCCTTATACAAATGTGAGGGATTAGACTGCTCTTATCTGGGCAATCCAAACTAATTTACCTTTGAAAGTTCTTTCAAAGCACTACAATAGTATTTGATTGTGAGAAAGGATGGAACTCTTGAAGAAACATTTGAATCTTGCCTAGCCCAGAGTATGCCCACACATCTGGAATGACAGGTGACAGATGTCCTCAGAAGAATGCTAATCTATAGGAAGTACTCATACTCTTGCCTCCAGGAAATATCTCATTTATAAATAAAAAACACAAACACAGACATCCAGAATTTGAAATGTTTCCTTTCAATGATCTGACAATTACGAAATTATGTCTTCTCTTGTACTTTTACAATCTACAAAACATTTTTATAAATTTCTCTAAATGAACTATTTCTACCATCATTTGATTACTTGAGGAGCTAACTTTGTGACCAATGAGAAATTTCTGTAAGGAATTTCAGCAGAGCTGGCTTTTATTTGGGTGTCTTAGATGTTTAAATAGGTCATGGATTTCTTGGGAGAAGCTATTTGCACAAGAGAAAAAGGATCTTCTTTGATTACAATTAAAGATGTCTTATTTCCCAAGGAGCAATTATCAGTACAAGTTAAGTACCAAATTGCAAACTCAATTATTCTTAAGTATTTACTAGAGAAACATTAGTTTAAGTATAATCCTTCTGGAAATTAAGCACGTAAGAAACACTATAAAAACATGAATCCCATTAGTATGGTTAAAATAGAGGTAGTAGTAAGATTGCAATAACTGTGTGATCTGAAAAAGTCTTGCATAATTACTGAAAGCCATTTATCGAAATCTTCCTTTTAATATCTGAATTTGAGTATATTAGGTCATTCATTTTATGATTGATTAGTATCCAAGAAAGAAAAAAATATCAGTTTCATTTTTTTAAAAAGTACCTATGAAAGATACTCAACTAAATTTAAAAAAAAATCTAACATTTCAAATTCTTGCCTTGATTTGACAGGCTATGGAATCAGAGCATCTTTAAAAAAGAAAATGATCATTTTAAAAAATAATTTTGTATTCTCTCTCCAATTTTGTTGTGTTAAAGTATAATTAAGAGTAATGCTTAGAGTGTTAGTAATGCCCCACCCCCATCACTAACATCCAGAGATGGTCTGACACTGGGCTTTTCATTCTTGAGTCTATTGTTGTTGTTGTTGTTGTTTTTCGAGACAGGGTTTCTCTGTGTAGCCCTGGCTGTCCTGGAACTCACTTTGTAGACCAGGCTAGCCTCGAACTCAGAAATTTGCCTGCTTCTGCCTCCCAAGTGCTGGGATTAAAGGCGTGCGCCACCACAGCCCGGCTCTTGTGTCTATTCTTTGGGCAACCAGAACTGATTGGGGACATAGCTGACTGAGGACATAGTACTGTGGTGTTAGGCTCCTAAAATTTCAGTCTTGTTCTGTTACTAGAGACATGAATGTTCAGATACAAATTACCCAGTCTACCTCGTTTCTCACTTTTTAATCTGTTCAGTGGGTCAATAAGACTATCCACTCAGAGTACAAGTGAGATGCCTTCTTCTACCATTGCTCCTTTCCATGAGTGACAGTTGAGGAGAGAGCTGGCCCCAGGGTCATGAGAGTGGGAGAGTTGGTGCAGCCCTTTACTGGCTACAGGAATCCCTGCACCTTGTCTGGGCAGCACAGTAGAGCTGTCCCCTGGTGTCAAGGCCTTGGGTGAGCCAGTGAAAGGGGAATGATCCTGGGAGAGCTAGTCCCTCAACTTCTATGTTGTCATGGACAAGGGAGAGATGCTCCTTGCCTGGGCAGCACAGTAGAGTTGACCCTGATGGCATGGGCAAGGGTAAGCTACTGCCCAACAGTGGGAGAGTAGGCACTGTCCATTGCTGGCTATGACATCAGATGAGCTAAGCAAGGTAGTGCTTGAGAGCTGGCTCTGCTGGTGTGAATATGAGAGGGCTGACAGTATGACTAGTTCAGGTACCTCTGAGGTCCAGATCCAGTGCTTTGTGTTGAACCATCCAAACATCTACCCCATCCCATTGATGACCTGCTGGGAACATGAAGAGGCCAGTCCTAGAGGTCCAAAGCTACAGGATCTCAGTGACACAGGGCAAAAAACAGAATATCCTAGAAGAGTCCCCGTATTGATAGTGTAGCAGAAGCCAGAGGGCGTGAGCCAGACCAATGACTCATTGCAATGAATATTTGCAAACAAAGAAGTGTGGACAAATGGGCATATTGTGGGACACAGTGTGACAAACTACAGCTTCTGCAAGATGGTTTTTTTTTGGGGGGGGGAATGGTGTGGGAGGGAGATTGCAGAAGCAGAGGGTATATACAATAAAGAGGGGAGATGAGTCGGACCCAGGTGCATGATGTGAAATTCACAAAGAACCAATTGAAAGTAAAAGAAAAGAATAGAATATAGAAGGCTCACCCCTCCTAGAACTGCTGCAAGATTGAAATAAGTTATATAATCAAGTACAAACACAATTATTGTAGTATTAGATGATTATCACCTAAAATGGACTCAGTAAATGTTAGCAATTATTCTCTTCCTTATACTTTTTTTTCTTCTCTCTTTTCTCTTTCTTGTCCTCCTTGTTCTCCTAATATATCTATGTTGCCAAAGACAAGCCATGTAATTTCTGTGCTAGCTATTTAAGCCAATGATTAGCATGAACTCTGATCTTGTCCATGGTTTTCCTCCTACAAGGGCAGCAATTAGAGACGTGCATGACCACACCTGATTCCAGTGATTGCTCTTATGACATCCAATGATAGGATGCAGAATGTACCAACAAAGACCCACACTCCTTAAGTGCTTGGATTGCCAAATGTAAAATGAACAGCTTTGACCTTTGAGCTGGAGTCAACCTAGCTGATCAACAGCAAGTATGGGGGGAGAGTTGAGATATGCCCAGCAGTCAGTTCTCTGTCTGCTAGCCAGATAGATTTCAGGAAAGGCATTATCTGTGTTACAGCCCCATCCTGGGCTTAGGTTCCATAGCCTTTCAGTTCTAAATCTGTAGCCCGAAGGCACTCTCTCCCTCTTTTTATTTCTTACTTTGAATTAGTTAAAAAACCTGCCTTCCTACCTCCCTATTGAAGTAGTAAAAATTAAGGGGAAATATTGAAAATTAAATCATGACTTTTAGAAGCTGAGAGGTCATGGGAGCATTTTTAATATGTAGGAAAACTTTCTAAGAAGTCTTTTTTTATATTTTGTAACTCATACTTTAATTAAGATAGGAAGATTCAGAATGAAACTGTGGAGAAAGCACATGGCACTCTCAATTATTGAAAGGCATTTGGCTATGAATGAGAGTGAACATAGTTATCTTTCTTACACAGACATAATCATGATCCATTATTATTATCACATTCTATACCTACAACTGTGTATAATATAGTAATTTCAATTTATGATAAAGAATGTTCAGAAGAGTCCTTTGAGTCTATCAGCTGTGGAGATGCCTCAGTACACTGTTTGGTGGGAAAACATAAGGACTTAAGTTAGATTCCCATCACACAAAAATCCAGGTGCAGTGCTAGGGAAGCAGAGAGATAAAAGGGCCCAGAGAGAGGAGAGACTCACTGGCCAGCCAGGCTAACCAAAATGGTCAGCTCCAGATTTAGTCAGGACCTGATTCACAAAAAAGATTGGAAATGACTGAGAGAAAAACTGAACATCAACGTTTTGCCTAAACACACATAAATACATGTGTGCAGGTGCATGCCCACATGCACACACACACACATATACACACAAATCCATTCAGATACCACAAACATAAACATCATCTCTCTTTCACACACACATATACAGAAATTGATTAATTAGAAAAATGTTGATTTTGATCTAAAATGTCCTTATTTAGCCTGTGTCCTGAGGAGCTCAGAAACTCTGGATTTGGGAGAAATCTTGTAATGTAATTGTTTTCTTTTCCTGGATAGATAAATACTGCTGTCAAGTACATGTAAGTGGCCAGTTGCATAGCCTGAAGGAGAACCTCTAGTCAACTCCAGTATCAACTTCTTTCTATATCAGGATGTGTCCTGAAGAGCCCAACGGTCATTAACTACTACAGAAGGGATGCATTCTCTACTAGTTATTTAATTCACAGCTAATGAGGCATTAAATATCCGCAGCTGAAAACAAATAGGATGCAAAATATTTGAAAACTGAATCTATCTTCATTTAGTAGCACTTTAATCAGGCCGTATAATCACCTGTGTGGATGGTTCCCACAATGCGTATCTCTTTGTTAAACATCTCCACTCACTGAGAATTTGTTCAGAGAGATCACACACATTAATGAGATTGTAATTTTGACTTTAGGGTTGATGTAGTTAAAAATATTTGGAAATAGAATTTTAAAATTTGTTAACTGCTGCTACATTCTATGTGGACCTATGTCATATTTCAGGGAAAAAAGAATTAGTTTACATTGTATTGAAAAAGTAATAGTCACAAAATAAAATAGCACACCTTAATAAACCAGGCCTACCCCAATATGAAAGTTTTAAGTAGTTTAAAATAAAAAAGCAGTGGACATATGTTTACCATTACTGGATCATGAACCTGTGGATAGAGAGGCCATAAACCCTCAGAGAAAACAGATTAATATTATTCTGCGAAATAAACTTAGTATTAAACCAAATTCAATGACATCATTATAACTTTAGATTATCACATCTTTTAACTCTCATCAGAGAAACCTCTATCTGTAGTAGATAGTGAACTTCACAGAGACTCATACTGCCTAATGTACATAGAATAAAGATCTCCTAAATGTTCAGATGCAAGTGGAACATATTTATCATAACCCTTCCTCTCAAGGGTCAGGGGTCATTGTAGAAAAGATACAAAGAAAGTAATAGCCAGAGGCAGCGAATGACCACAACTTTTCCAGATGTAATGGGGCACCTGTAGCTGCACATAGGAACTCACAGCATTTGGGAGAGTCTGCACGCACAAACTTATGAACGCTTGTGCAAATTTCCCCATAGAGAACAGACATGGAGAGGCGTGAAGTCCCTCACTTAGATGAGAAGTTATGGACAACCGATAGCTTCTAGGAGAGGGAGTGCTTACTCTGAGTGGAGTCTCTGGTAGATGGACCACACTCCAGTAGAAGGCCACACACTCAGCTCTATTTCAGTAGCATAAATCCTTGATGGATTTTCAAAACACAGGACACGAATTTGGGCTGGTAGGAAAGTGGGGAGCAAATCTTGGCGGAATGGTACTTAAATTCATAGATGTAAAAGGAGGAAGCTTAAATAATCAGCATGGTATGAAATACTCCAAAACCTAATAAAGTATGTCTTCCAAAAAGATCTGCTATAGGAGTAGATGGGCAACACAAAATAAGCTCGGTAGTATTTTTGGAGTTGTTTTGTCTCAGTTATTTTTTATCTGGGCATAGCTTTTAACTCTTCTTGTCTGTTTGCTTAGCTATTCTGTTTTTCCAATTATTCCAATTATCTATTTTGCTTTCCAATTTTGTGTTTTGTGAGTTTTGTCTTTGTGTGTTTCTTAAGATTTTTGTGGGTTTTTTTCCTCTTTGTCTGTATATTTGTTTTATTCTGCTTTGCTTTTTATTGGCCAATTTCTTAAAGAGAAAAAAAACTCGGAGTTGGATTGGTGGAGTGGTGGGGAGGAAGAGCCTGGGAGGAAATTAGGGAGGGGAAACTATTATTAGAATATGTTATGTGAAAAAAATGTTTTTGAATAAAAAGCTAAACATTTTAAATATATATTAAGTATAAACATATAATGTTATATAATGGATGCAAGTATCAAAATATCATCTGATACTTCATGAGTATGTATAAATTCATCTATTAAAACTAAAAATGTACTATAAGTAAGCAATCTGCTATTCAGATGAAGGTAATGTATTTATACATCTCAGAAATTAAATTCTTACAACTAAACATACCAAAACCAGTTCCATCATTTAAAGAATTGCTGCAGAGTCTTTGGGATCATACAAATTAACTATATACCTTACTGCTTCATTTCAAAGTAGTCAACATCAAAAGATATAAGAATAAAATAAACAGAAGCATTTCTTAGATTATTTAAATTATAATCCAAGCATCCCTCTGGCTCATTTCAAATATCAGATTGGAAGGCCAGTGCCAGTTTGATTGTTGGCTTTATAAATAATTCTTTATACATTCTATTAAGAAGTAATTGTGCTTTCCTTTTATTACTCAAGTATGGAAACATCGTTTGGATGCATTGTTAATACTTCAACTCTTGGTCAATTGCTTTGATCTAAGGGCTCAAATCTTGAACATGGATGGGGGAAGGCATTTTCCTCCTGTGGTGGTGGCTTCTTCTGAATCAACACATTTTATTATCAAAGTGTACGCACTGTGCCACGTCTGCCTTCCAGCTTTCTAATGTTGACTGATGATGTGCTCTTTAAACTATGGGATAGGATTAGTCCTCGAGGATGTTTCTAACTTTTACTATTATGTTGGCCAATTCTTTTTCCTACTGAATTTTTGTTTTTTAATTTCCTTTAAAGATGGCTACTTTCCACTTCCAAGACACGTAGTGTTTAATAATTAATACACTGTTTAGGATTTAGTCTTTCTGTAATTTCTACCTTGCAACTTACTTTTGGTTCAATCTTAAAATCAAAATCCAACTTGCTTTGATTTTTCTCATTTAGAGATTAAGGCAACACAGCTCTCTTAGGGAATTTGCAAGACTTAATGAACTGGCATACATCAAGAACCAGGAACCCAGGGATGGTGTGTGGTGGACGGAAAACTTTTTACAAATACCACTCTCTTGCTTCTTTCCAGAGGCTATGCAGCAGCAGGAAGTCTGAAACACCATGAGGGCATTAACTAGAATTTTAGTGAACTTCTAGTTAGTGGAACAATGTATGTTTCCTCAGACATTTTCTTATTTCCGACTTTCTTCTATTCCCAGTGATGGGTAATGTTTCATTGCCTGTTCACATGCGTTCATGTACACTTAGATCAACTACTGGCTAGTTGGTTTGGAGACTCTTTTATTCTGAACGTTCAGGTATCATTATAATGTTTAGAGCATGCTGGGATACAGAATAGCAGAACTCCTCAGTGTGTAAACATTCCAGGAATGAGTCTGACTTTCGTTCCATAGAGATCCAACTGCACTTAGGAAGTTGGTGATGTGAACTGTAAGAAGTACTAACCCAGAGATAGTGTTCAGGACTCTTTGTATTCTGAAACCATACTTGGTGATTCTCTCTAACAATCCCCCTCTCCAAATAAGGGTTAAATATTAAATAAGGCTTTAGATCCCCAAACATGGGATTCCCTCAGTTTTCTTCATGTCTGTTGCTGCTGAAGTTTTTGCAGCTCTGCTGATACAGGATACAACAAAAACACCCTGTCCAATGGGAAACCATATCCTGCTGCTTCTCCTTTCTCAAGAGAATACACAAGCAAGAATCTACCCCACTGGTCTAGAACTGCTTTAAAATTCTGTCATTTACTTCCTGTTTCATAAGTGATTTCACTGGTTAGTTTCCTATATTAAAGTTAGAAGTCCCTTTTTGGGATCTTGGAAATGCTAGCAAGCTCATTGCTCTCTTTCTGGGGGTTGAGGTAGTTCAGGAACAGAAGAGTGTCCTGGAGTTACCTATTTATTTGAAGTACAGAGAACTGGCTAGCAACATGCTTAAAATCATTGGCAATCTCAATGCAGTTAATTTGAGTGTTGTGTCATTTTCAATTTTCTCAGCCTTTTTGAAAGATGAACCAAGAGTCTTGCTTAATGCAAACGCCTGTGCTTCATGGTCAAGAGTAGATGTCGTTGCCTCAATGGTAAAAATCAGCCTGAGTCATTTTCACCAGGACAGCTCCTCACTCTGTAAATGTTTGGGTTACAGCTTATCTTCAAGTTTGGGAGAAAATAAGATCTGAATTCATTATCTAAGCTCCTGGGTACCAGACGATAACTAGAACAAAGAAAAGCTAAGCAAGCCAGGGATGCACATCTACAAACACAGACACGATGCTAATCTGTGTATCAAATTACAGAAACCACGGGCAAGTCCAACATAATCAGCTAGTGTTTACAAAAGCCTGCCATGTCTGCATCATCCTCAAGAAGAACTTATCTTTTACAATTTAGACATGTGTTACTTTTAAAATGCATACGTGCACACATACATGCACACACATGAATGCACATGCACAAACATGCATGTGCACACACACACACACATGAATGCACATGCACAAACATGCATGCGCACACACACACACATGAATGCACATGCACAAACATGCATGCATGCGCGCGCGTGCGCGCACACACACACACACACACACACACACACACACACAAAACTTAATTTATTTTATTCCTTCCAGCTTGTGAAGTAGGCTTGAAACACACAGTGGCAGGAAGTTAGGCGAGGGAGTCTATTCCAGCACAGGCTCCATGTTAACACTGCAGATGTGGTGTCAGGAAGCAGAGGATACACGTTTGGGTGATGCAGCATGTTCCACAGCCTCTTCCTGGGTATCTGTGAGGTGGAATGTTGTGCACCCTATGCTACCTCTTGAAATTAATAGCCAGGTGTTATGCCAGTGGCTGCACCTTAATCATTAATTATAATTGTGACAGTAGGCAAGACAAAAACTACTAGGACACATGAGCTTGGGTGATAAAGGAGAAGCATCAATCATGCATGACAGGAAAGCCAAAGGTAACCCCTCTCTGCCTGGAATGCTTTCATGTGACTACTCAGAGTCTCCTTAACACTGGACTCCGAGCAATGGAGATTTCTCCTGTTAGTTCCCCCATACTCCGTCCCCACCACACTTGCCTCTGTCTGACTCCCTCTTCCTGTGAGAAACAACCAGGAATGATCAAAGAAATTAGATGCAATAGAAGTACACTTCTCAGAAATGTGCAGGTTGTAGCATCAAGCTTTTGCTTAAATTAGAGACAATTTCCATAAATAAAGGGAAAACCTCAGCTTACTTGTTCAACTAAAGTCAAAGCGAGCTCCATCAGGCACTGTTGTCTATAACTCCAGTTAATAGCCATACTGGCAGCACCAGTTGGCACACATTCTAATTCAAATACAATGTTTTAAATGGGCTGCATATACCCATTGATGCAAATGGGTGGTTGAATAGGCTTCCTCAGAGTATCATGGCATACAGCTTTAAGAGGAAACATGGTCTACTCTAGTAGAAAAGACTGGCATAAATGTCTGAATTGAAAAAATAAGGGAATAACTGTGGGCTGGGGAGAATATAAGTGTTACATCCTAGTTTGTTATGGGCTTGTGGGTTGATTTTTTGGCTTTTCTAGTGTGCAGATTTCTTGTCTGTAAATGACTGGTTTAAGTCATATCAGGAATTCTTAACCCAGGGCTCACATATGAGTTTCAGAGGATGTGGAAGGAGGTCTAAATAAGAACAGAACTGCTAGAGGCAGGCAAATTTCTGAGTTCGAGGCCAGCCTGGTCTACAGAGTGAGTTCCAGGACTGCCAGGGCTACACAGAGAAACCCTATCTTGAGAAAAAGAAAAAAGAAAAAAAAAAAAAAAAAGAATGGAACTGCTCATGAGAGGTCTGAGGGCTACTGGGGAGGTATTCTCTAAGGGACCTTCTCTGCCTCTAGGGAAAAGCTAGAGGCTCTTAATTTATAATGTTATAAAATACTTTAAGAAAAAAATGCACTTGGCTTTGTCTATCAAATTGTATGGGTATCAAGGAGCTGAAGGGGTTTGCAGCTCCATAGGAGGAACAACAATATGAAATAACCAGTACCCCCAGAGTTCCCACCGACTAAACCACCAGTCAAAGAAATCACATGGTGGGACTCATGGCTCTAGCTGCATATGTAGCAGAGGATGGCCTAGTAGGTCGTCAATGGGAGAAGAGGCCCTTGGTCCTGTGAAGGTTCTATGTCCCAATATAGGGGGATTTCAGGACCAGGAAGCAGGAGTGGATGAGCTGGGGGGCAGGTGGAAGGAGGGAGGGGATAAGGGATTTTTGGAGGGGAAACTAGGAAAGGGCCTTTGAAATGTAAATAAATATTTGAAATGTAAGTAAAGAAAATATCAAATAAGAAAATTAAAAAAGAATATAGACATATGATTAGGATACCATTCCCAAATATTAAAATTGTTGCATCATTAACTTCAGTGTAGGTTCAGATCACTGGTTACAACCTTTAATGTTTGTGCAGCAACCACATACAAGGAACAAAAAAAGTATCAATTTTTTTATAATTTATTCAAATATGTTCAAGTTATATTTAATGTAAAATGAACAGTGACAGATAATTTCCAGCAGCAAAGGTGTGTGTAATTTCTTTCCCTTTCACAATTAAAAAAATTACATGTCAATATCAAAGATAATTTTATGGGTACAAAATTACCTTAATAAATTGTTATAAAATTACCACTGACCAGCACTTGTGCACAAATCAGACCTTGGCAAAGAACTGATATAAGGAAAGAAAGCAAGGAAGTGACCAGAGTTGGATATATATATATATATATATATATATATATATATATATATATATATATATATATATATATACATATATATATATACATATATATGTGTGTGTGTGTATGTATACATATGTGTATATGTATATGTGTATATGTATATATGTATGTGTGTGTGTGTGTATGATGTGTATAAGTATACATATCATTAGTGTGTAGATATAGATATGTACTGCCTTTATATATTTTATATAAAACATGCCTTTATATATCTATGTATAATATATATGCATATATGTGTGTATATATACATAATTATCACCATTCTTACTTGTCCTATTAATTTTAAAACTGCTCTGGTCTCAGTCTAGAGCATTATAATCTCTAACATGTCTTTACTGCATATCTATATATAGATACAGATATAGATACAGATATAGATATAGATATAGATTATGCATATATACATATATATGTGTGTGTATGTATATGTATGTGTATAAACATATATATATATCACTATGCCTATATATGCATGTATATATCACACTAATATGTATTTATATAATATATGTATGTGTGTGTGTGTGTGTGTGTGTGTGTGTGTGTGTGTGTGCAAAGGCAGTAAAGGCATATTTGAGACCTTCTTTAAAGTACACTCTTCTATTTATACAGCATTATATCATTTCTATATATATCACAAATATGCGTGTGTGTGTGTGTGTGTGTGTGTGTGTGTGTGTCAGTAGTAAAGTATGAGATTAGCTGTATCCAAACCCTAGTCTCATCCACAGAACTAAAAACAGAAACACAATACTTCAGAGGGAACTATGTCTATCCCTATTGCCATTCTGCCTCAGCATCTCTCATCCGAACCATGTCCAAGTCATGACAACACTAAGAATTGTGAACAGGAACTGAGATTTCTGCCTTCTTAGAAAGCAATATGTGGTTTCCAGAACTAAGGACAGGTACAACAGACTATGTTTAACCCTGTCTCTTATGATTATTTATGTTCTTAGACCAATTGGGTCAAACAGTGGGGGACGACATATGGGGATGTATTAAAATAAGAATGTCGGTTGTCTTCTGTGCAATCTCCCAATCTTTCTTCTATGTTCTCCACTTACCTCACTGAGCATCCTCTGAGGATTTTGCCAGACTTCCCAGTGTTTCCTTGGAGGCACATCACAACAGCTGCATAGCACCAAAGCACAGCTAGAAACACTTGCTAGTAGAAATTGACAAATGGAAAATATATGTAAGGCCCCTACCTTTGGGTTGTGTAGAGAAGAACCCTAATTGGGAATGAGGAGAGAGAACATGAGGAGGCAAAGACATAAAAAGTAATCTGGAAGATCATCTCTGCTTTCTCAGAAGTTTTCAGGATTTGTGCCTTGCCTGACAGTATATAGCTTTAATATTTTAGATTCTTTCTTAAATTGATGGACTATCAGTGCATATAATTTGCTACTCTTGTTTTTGGTGTATGTCTTGTATAAAAACTATTCCTTCTAAAGAGTATATTTCTCTCTTATCAAGAGTATTCATGTGGCTGAAGAGCTAGCTCAGAGGTTAAGACCAGCTATTACTCTTGCAGAAAGCTTGGGTTCAATTCCCAGTATCCACAGGACAGTGCACATCCATTTGTAACTATTTGCCCATACATGAAACACAGCTTATTTACTAACATAGACTGGCATGCCCTTCCCTACCTTTTTACTGATCAATGACCATGGCTATCTTCAGCAACTTTCTGAATGAAAATTAAAAGATGATTCTTGGACATTTTCCCTAAATCCAGAAACTGATTCTTCCAATAATTTGAGTAAATCAATAAGCTTTGTTTGTTTTGAGACAGTTTCTCTGTGTAGCCCTGGCTATCCTGGAGCTCACTCTGTAGACCAAGCTGGTCTCAAACTCAGAAACCTGCCTGCCTCTGCCTCCCAAGTGCTGGGATTAAAGCTGTGCAGCACCACTGCCCAGCTCAAAAAGCTATTAAATGCCCTAACTATATAACAGAAGAAGAGCTAGTAATAAAAAGTAAGCAAGGCACTGTCTCTGTTCTCTCCAAATATTAGATACCACAGCACACAATTCAGCAAGTGTTGACCAGGTGCCTAAGCTAAAGTACAGGAAGGGGACCAGACAAATGTATTTGCAGACTGCATTTCACAGTGTACAATGAAGAACTCTATCTCTACATGCATGAGTATGTGTTTTTGCTAGATACCTGCAAGCACCATGAAGTACAGAGTTAGGATGCCAGAGTTTTTTTAAGAGGTTGGGAAGAGAGTGTTATGCAAAAAGATCAAAGAAGACATCACTAAGACCAGCTGAGAGAACTTGAAGATATTCCAGGTGATGCTGGGTCAATATTTGGGGAAAGAGAGACTTAGATCAGAAGAAAGCCATCTGCAATGTTTCTGAGATAGAAAAGAAACAGTACTATATGACGTCAGAGCGGTAGAGAGAAAGTGGCAAATTGTGGGCCAGCATAGGGACTTTTGTTTTGTCTGTTGGTAAGGTAGGAATACATCAGAATCCTTTGAGTGACCTACTGAGCCATGGTTTTATGTGTGGTGACTGTGACACACAATGTTATATGTTACTGGAAATAGAGTCTTGGACACCTAGGACTTAACCTGACCTGTTGCGAAAGGGAAAGAGTGGGCACATTCCTAGAGAACTTCTCATGTGGACTGAGTCAAAGACAAGAAAATTCTTGGCAACAAAGAAAAGCAGCTAGGTAGTTGACAGGATAGGAGATTGCTGAGAGGGGACTAACGAGGGAGAGAGCACAGTGTGGAAAGAGGTTCATTCTCACCCATCGTCTTTATAAGCAGTTCTCTTGGGGATGGGTCCTGTGTAGCCTTATATGCTACCTACATGACATGCAGCAGATATCTATCTGGTCAATGTGTGGACATCATGTAGCATCCCTCAAGCAACAGTTGGCACATGGCTGGAAGAAAGGACTTGAAGGTACATTACAAAAGGATGTACCAGATGTTAGGTCTTCTGCATGTCATGGAGCATTTTCAGGAAGAACTATCCCTTTCTCTATTATTTCAGAGGAAAAAAGAAATATGCAGCTGCTTCCCAAACAAGAGGCTTTCAGAAAAAAATGCACATGACGGTGACTGCTTCTGCAATAGGTGCTTTAGGTAATGGCCTCAACTCATGTCACTCTAACTTCTGAAACTCTGCATTCTGATAATGTCATGGGAGAGGCCTGGGCATCCAAACTGAAAACTAATTATTGCTGTATAAACAGGAGAGTGTAGTCTAGAAATGATCTCCAACATGCCTTTACCAATGCTTACCAAAGAAGACTATGAGAATGCTTGGACTGCAAATGAATTTACATAGCAAATCATACTAAAGGGGAGAAACCAACATCAATAAGACAGAACAAATATTATCGGTGCCTTGACTTAAGGAAAATGGTTGATTTCCCCTCCTCAGTCAGCTCAGGCTCTTATAGTGCCAGAAGTTTTAGCATTTCACTGCTAAAAGACTTAATAGGGGTGCAAAACACTGAACCTTTCACTCTGGCAGGCAACCCTACATTTTAAATAATACCAAATGTTTGCCAATAGTCAGAGGAGGCACCCCAGGGGTTTCTTAAAAGATTTCCTCTTCTCCTACTCCCCTCAGACTGATTTTAACCTAAAATTGATTTTTTTTTTCTTTTCTTGTCTACAAGGTCTTTTTCTGGTTTGTTTTGATTTCTCCTGAAAAAGCCTTTTCAGGGCTCTTGGATTTTAATGGAATTTATTGTTGGGTGTTTGATCACAGGGAAAAATGGCAATTTTCTCCACAGTGCCACAGCAGCGTTCCAGCACAAGGGCCCAGCAACCTACATCCAGCAGTGGGGGGTGCTGGGTCCTTCACAGCTGAGTGACACAGCCTTGTGCAGGCAAGAGTTTTCTCATTGAAGTCTGTTCCGGTTAATTTTTAAAGTGTATATCTGCCTTTTGGGTGGCTGATCCAAATTGCTCCAGAATGACTCATTTCTCATTGTGGTTGGGAAACTCGGTAACTATGTATAGGCTCTAAGGGGTCCTGTTTTCCTTTTCTGTGTAGGAGCTAGTCTGGAACTCACCCAGTGGCCTCCAAGACAATCTCTTGAGTCATTCTATGTGGGAGTTATATAACATATATGTAGAGGAACTAAACACCATAATTAAAATAAAGAAATGTTACTTTTTACAGCTCAGTGGACAGTAAATATGTAGGCTTTTTGGCTGAAAATGGAGCCACAGGGGAATATACTGGGAAAGGTCTGGAAGTCTGGAGCCTGAGCGTGGGAGAGAACCTCACTAGGCAGGCTTAGCAAGCCTGTCCTAAAGTCCCTCATTCCTCAGTGAATTTCACTAAGAATTTCCATGTAATTTTCACTTTCAACATCTCTAAGTGAAAATACTTCCAATAATAAGAGAGGGGGAGTAATTACATAAGCAGCAAAGAGAAAAGCAAGATGAAGGAACGATTAAAACACTTGAGTCATGAAACCCAGACCCAAACCGCTGCATCTGGTTGCTTTCTGCACCTCAGGATTGTCTTCTCAAGTGGAAGCCATTACTTTATCGCATGTGAGTGAGTAGTTGACACGGATGTAGGAGTGTCTCACAAGGCCCCACATGCAGCTGAGGAGTTACTGGAAATGGTACCCACTGGGGGCCGTTTTGTATGGACAATCTACTCTACCCACACTCTGTCTTTGAGTGATCTTATTAAGCATACAACAAACTAAGGTAAAGGAACAAATATCAGGGCACAGATTATAGGTAGATAGATGATGGATGGAAGATAGATAGATAGATAGGATGGATAGGTATGTATATATATAACACTATATATTAAAATAATATATAGTATGTTATGTATATTATGTTATATAAAGATATATTTATATATAAAATATAATATAAATATATGACACACACATAGATAGATAGATAGATAGATAGATAGATAGATAGATAGATAGATAGATAGAAAGGTAGATAGATAGATAGAGTCAGCTAGAGTCCCTGATAGAGTTGTAGGCAGATTGGGGAGTTAGTATTATCAAATCATGTTCATGGAATGTCCAATAGACACAAACAGGGAAAGCTGAAGCAGGCAGCTGGAGCTCATGATCACAGTTTCTGTCCATGGGATGAGCCTCCTAAGGCTGAATTTCTGGCTTCTATTTTTTACTGTAGGTAATTTTTATATGGAGGGCTAAGCAATAGCAACCTCTGATAGAAATCGTTTATTTTTTATATGTTCTTAAGGACACACTCTAATTGCTCTTGGTCTTTCTTTTCTGCTTTCTTTTCTCTTTCAAGGGCATGGGAACAGCTGGTCCCCATCCAAGGGGCCTAGGGGAACACTTTGAAACAAACAGGTTTGGGTCTGACAACGCAGTTTCTCAGTGAGTTCTAATGCAAGACAGTTAACCAATATAATGCACATTACAGGAAAGGAGAAACATTTATCTTTGGTGGTAAAGGTCATGGGTGTTTGCTTGTGCTCCAGTGGTCCAGTGTGAATGGTTCAACATGTGCCAATCAGCAACGATAAGGTTTTTGTTTTTGTTTTTGTTGGTTTTTTTTTTTTTTGGTTGTTTGATATTGTTTAATTTTTAGAAAGGACATGAAGTTTGGGAAGGAACATATTGATCTGTCCAGGGAAAGTTGGAAGCAAGGAGGTATGTGGTAGATATAATCAAAATACATCATATGCATATATGAAATTTTCAAAGAAAAGAATAAATATATTACATAAAGTAAGAAAATGGGATGGTGATTCCACCAGAAGTTCTTATATTGTGGAGAATAGTTTTCACTATCCTGGTTTTTTTTTTTTTTTTGTTATTCCAGATGAATTTGGAAATTGGTCTTTCTAAATCGCCTCAAGTTATACTTCAGAGCAATTGTAATAAAAAACTGCATGGTATTGGTACAGTGACAGACAGGTAGATCAATGGAATAGAATTGAAGACCCAGAAATAAACCCACACACCTATGGTCACTTGATCTTTGATAAAGGAGCTAAACCCATCCAGTGGAACAAAGATGGCATTTTCATCAAATGGTGCTGGTTCAACTGGAGGTTAGCATGTAGAAGAATGTAATTTGATCCATTCTTATCTCCTACAAAGCTCAAGTCCAAGTGGATCAAGGACCTCCACATAAAACCAGATACACTGAAACTAATAGAAAAGAAAGTGGAGAAGAGCCTCAAGCACATGGGCACAAGGGAAATTTTCCTGAACAGAACACCAATAGCTTATGCTCTAAGTTCAAGAATTTCATAGATGGGACCTATAAATTGCAAAGCTTCTTTAAGGCAAAGGACACTGTCAATAGCACAAAATGGCAACCAACAGATTGGGAAAATAACTTTACCAATCCTACATCTGATAGAGGGCTAATAACCAATATATGCAAAGAACTCCAGAGAACCAAATAACCCTATTAAAAATGGGATACAGAGCTAAACAAAGAATTCTCAACTGAGGAATACTGAATGGCTGAGAAGCACCTAAAGAAATATTCAACATCCTTAATCATCAGGGAAATGCAAATCAAAACAACCCTGAGATTCCACCTCATACCAGTCAGAATGGCTAAGATCAAAAACTCTGGTGACAGCAGATGCTGGCCAGGATATGGAGAAAGAGGAACACCCCTCCATTGCTAGTGGGACTGCAAGCTGGTACAAACACTCTGGAAATCAGTTTGGCAGTTTCTCAGAAAATTGGGCATAGTACTACCTGAGGACCCAGCTATACCACTCCTGGGCATACACCCAGAAGATGCTCCAACTTGTCATAAGGACACATGCTCCACATGTAATAATAGCAGCCTTATTTATAATAGCCAGAAGCCGGAAAGAACCCAGTTGTCTCTCAACAGAAGAATGGATACAGAAAAATATGATATATTTACACAATGGAGTACTACTCAGCTATTAAAACAATGAATTTATGAAATTCTTAGGCAAATGGATGGAACTGGAAAATATCATCCCGAGTGATGTAATCCACTCACAAAGGAGCACACACTCACTGCTAAGTGGATATTAATGCAGAAGCTTAGAATACACAAGATGCAACTCAGACCACATGAGGTTCAGGAAGAAGGAAGACCAAAGTGTGGATACTACAGACCTTCTTAGAAAAGAGATCAAAATACCCATAGAAGGAGAAACAGAGACAAAATTTGAAGCAGAGACTGAAAGAAAGGCCATTTAGAGACTGCCCTACCTGGTGATCCATCTTATATACAGTTACCAAACCCAGGTACTATTGTGGATGCCAACAAGTGCTTGCTGACAAGAACCTAATATAGCTGTCTCCTGAGAGGCTTTGCCAGTGCCTGACAAATACAGAAGTGGATGCTCACAGCCAACCATTGGACTGAGCACAGGGTCACCAATGGAGGAGCTAGAGAAAGGACCCAAGGAGCTGAATTGGTTTGCAGCACCATATGAGAAACAACAATATGAACCAACCTGTACCCCAGAGCTCCCAGGGAATAAACCACCAACCAAAGAGTATACATAGAGGGACCCATGGCTCCAGTCACATATGTAGCATAGGATAGCCTTGTTGGACATCAATGAGAGGAGAGGCTCTTGGTCCTATGAAGGCTCAATGCCCCAAGTATAGGGGAATGCCAGGACAGGGAAGCAGGAATGGGTGGGTTCGTGAGCAGGGGTGGGAGGATAAGATATGAGGCCTCCAAGGGGAAACAAGGAAAGGAATAACATTTGAAATGTAAACAAAGAAAATATCTAAAAATAAGAAAATGAATGTGAATCCTTTATAATTGATTTTCAAATAGATATAGAATCTGAGATATAGAGATATTACCTAACTCTCTGAGCTTCTACATAACTATCTATTCACCAAAGTTCTCAGAGCACTCTGCCTCCCTGCAAACTAGACCTGTAAAACTCAAGTAAGTTTGTGCCAGCCACGGGCTTTGTTTTGAAAGATGCAAGACATCTTCAGGTTTTCAAACCCATAAGCACAAAGGAGAAGATTATAGCCAAAGGAAATATCAAACTTTAGTCTCATTCTACAGTCCTAGAAAATAAAGTTGTTATGTATGAAAAGAACCCAGTGGAAATATTAAAATCTTCATCTCAGAGGGCCAAATGTAGATCAGCAGAAATTGCCACTATTAAAATTCTCAAACATTAACTACTGATACTACTGTAAGTAGTTAGGAAACAGTAAATTAAACTTTGTAAGGGTTTCCCTGAGGAAGAAGAAATGCTGCACCATTACTTACAGCTTAAATTGGACGGGGAGCAGTAGACAGGAAGGCATTACACAGAAGCAATGCTTCAGTGGTAGCAACATGAAGCAAATGCACTGCGGATCTTTCTGTATTCATTTGACAGGCACAGAAACACCTGCATTAGTGTAGCTCTGAGCTGTGGAAGGCAGCGCCAGGGGAACCCTTGATCAAAAACTTTGATAGCGCTTAATAAGCATCACACTATGAGAACCACACTTTTTCTTTTGAGCGTAATTCATTCAAGTCTGCTGGACCTGTTAAATTGTCACACTTGGTCACACCGTGAGAGACAAGTCAGGGTTGCACAGAAACCATTTATCTTGTGTTTGGAGGATGGTTTCGAGGAACACGGAAAATGTGGGGTAGGCTTGGGGACTTGAGATGCTATAAAGGCCCTTACCAATACAGCAAAATGTAGGTAGGGGAAAGCCCTTGGGGCTTTAATGGCAATTTGCAAGCTATACACTCAAAGGATGGAATCTGATCAATAATAAGGTTGGTGTAAGGTCATGCCAATGACTGGTCACCTGATATACAATAAATTGATAGAGGAGTGATTCAGCCCCACTAAGTCTATTTCTAAACCAGAAATTCTCATTTACAGGAAGGGATAATTTTGTCAAAGGACAAGTAGGTTATTTGACTTGTCATTAAAAAAAAAAAAAAAGGAGGCTGTTCTTACTATTATCGGGAGAATAGGAAACAAAGATGCAGGTGAATGACCAACAAGATCAACTCTTCTAGGTATAATGACCAGGGACCCAGGACCCAGGACTCAGGGTAAAAAAAAAATGCTTTAAATTGAGCATCTGTATATATTTGTACCATTGGGATAATATGGGCCTAGTCATACTTATTTTAAAATCAATTCATAGAAGTCAATAGTGTATTAATATTATTGCTACCGACTAAGCTTCTTGCCTACCTATTTTCTTTTAATTACAACGCACTTGGCAGAAAAAATAAGATACATTTCTGTAATAGGCTTAGTAGCATTTTACTTCAGCAGCTATTGCCTCCAATTAATTAATGTTTAGTTGATTTCTTATAACAAACACTAATTCACTAGTGACTTTCCCTAAACTTTTCAGAACTTACAAAAGTCTATGACAACATTAAATGTGCTTTGCTGATAAGGAATATTCAGGGTATACATTCTGATGGATTTCTCTATATCTCTCAGGGATATTATTTATACACATATGAAGGAAATATAAAATAAACGCTAAAAATGGTCAGTTCTGGAGGCTCCATATAGTTTTGGTGCTGAGGAGAGAACACTGAAGTCCCAGAAGTTGTAACTGTGTTTGTGGACAACTAAGTTTCTAATCCTAAATATCTCTTTTCTTTGTGTGAAGTTGGAAGTTCATGACTGTGTATTATAAGCATAAAATACGCTATATGACCAATAAATAATTCTAAAAGAACAATTGAGTTTTTTCTTCCCTAATATTTCACATGATGGTACACCAAGAAAGTCAGAATTTAGGCACATGGTAACAAAATATTGACTTGTAAAGTATCTGATTTCCAATAAACAACTCAAGGAAAAAGAACTGTTTTATGTTCATAATCTCACAGGACTACACATATTGTAACTTCTCTAAAAGGTTCATCTAATTGCCTTTGCTTGCTTTTATATAAAATAATTATTTTGATAAGATAAAAACTAAAGGTTTGTGTAATTGATAGATTTTCCACCATGGCTAAAACTTATGCTTTGTTAACTATAGATCTTAACTATTTTATTTATTGTCTATACAAAAACAGAAAAGTGATAAGAAACAGAGTGGGGTTTGATAGTTAAATGGGTATTTAGATGTAGTGCATTGAGCACTGTCAGATATTCTTATGGTGGTAGTTGTTCTGCTCATGTTTGCCACTGTGAACAGGACAGAAACACTGGCTAAGAACAATTTACCTACACTGTAGCCACACAGATCTCTCCACTGAAATAGAAGTGTGACTTTCCATATCCCATTGTTTGATCTCCGTACTACAGCGCTCTGAAGTGTTGACTGAGTTATTCAACCTCGCTGATTCATTTGCTTAAACCTAATAGTGGAATGAAATAGAGAAATGCACAGAACCCCTCTAGCTCTGAACTTGGATGACTGGATGAGACACCGAGTTTAAACCCTTTTGATCTGATAGCATGTAGCACACTATCATCTTTATAACTGTATTTCAGTGAGGAAAAGGCATAATATTCAAAAATCAATTCCACGTAGCTAGAAAGATCAGAATCAAACTTGTTGGCTTCAGGAGACTTCTTGGCTTGGCTTGAAGTCTCAGTGCGGATGCAATCCCTGCTCCAGGAACTCAAATCTCAGTCCCAGTCTTTGGTTTTCTCTGCTTAAATGCTAGGAGGACAGATAATTATCTTGCTCTCAGACAGACAGTGGCTCTCTACCTCCCTAATGCTGTGACCCTTTAATACAGCTCCTCATGTTGTGGTAACCCCCAACCATAAAATTATTTTCAGTCGTACGTCATAACTGCAATTTTGCCACTATTATCAACCATAATGTAAATATTGGTGTTTCCTGATGGTGGAAGGCAAGCCCCGTGAAAGGGTCTTTTGCCCCCACAAAGGATTTGCTACTGTAAGGTTGAGGATTGATACTCTAAGACTATTCTGGGTATCAATGGCATGGTACCCCACTCTCACAATCCCAGAACTCCTCTGGCGGGAGGATTTCTAATTCAAACCCAACATGAGTTAAGAAGCAAGGGATAGACCAACCTGTATTTCACGGTTAGTCTTTGTCTAACAAAACTTCCCTGTGTTTTAAAATTTGGAGAAGGATGTAAACCTAACTCTCATTCTTCTACTATAATCCTAACAAAAATTAGGTTATTTGTGGTTTGTTCCCATTAAATTAATTCTTTAGCAAACTTGTGAATGCAGTTAGAAAAAAAAAATAGTGTTGTGGCCTATATGTCCTTTCTCAACGTTAGATATATAGATATGATGTGACTAAGAAGGTCATTCTTGGAGCAACAGGAAGTTACATTGTTTTTATGTGAGTTAAAGCAACCAAACTGTGATAAAGAAAGAAAACAACACCATTAAAGCAACCAAACAGAGATAAAGGGAGAAAACAGTGCCATTTCATCTCCAGAACAACCAAGTTCCTCAGAGAACAATCTCGGGGTCCTCAAGGACACGGAGTGTTCACACACAACAAACCGCCGAAGTTCTTTTATCAGCCTGAGATCTACTCTGAGATGTTTTCTTATCAAATATTTCAGTATCAACTCAAAGACATGCAAGGTGCACAATTATGGAGTGTTATTTCCAATTTTTATAACAGCAAACAATATTTACCTGAAGTATTTACCTGACTTGATAATGGTGTATTTTGGATTTATGGCATGGTCTGTATTTTGGTGCTCCTGGTAAACATGCATTATTTGATGCAAGGGAATGGCAAGATAATTAGAATAAAGGTATTCGCATCAAATACATATAAGAAAAGAGGGTGTGAAAGGTACTTTCCAATGTATAAAATACTATAGAGAGAAGAAACAGAAATCTTAAATGGTATAGGGAGGAAAAAGAGAATTGATGTATTTTTAGAGATGAAATCTCAAAGTGTTCTGCTCTTCAAGCAAGATAACGACTGCACATTTGTTGCTGCCTGCGCCTTTATCTTCTTCAGGCTATTTCCTCCTAGTAAGGTTTGTGAGGCATAGCCACCATCAAGGAACAGAATTGTCTTGAGAGATACTTTTCAATGCCCTTACTCTCTCTTGCCACAGAGCACAGGCTCGGACTGCAGTGTGTTTGTTTGTCTTGTCTACTGATACACACTCTACATTACCACAGTGTATTTTTGGGTTAAAAAAATTGGAGATAATTACTGAGTGAATTTTTAGTGAGGAAGTAAAATGATGAGCAGGCTGAGGGAGAAAAGGACTTGTTCTCATCTCTGGCTTTTGCCTTTCTTAGCCAGAAACTCCTGACCCTTACCCAGGTTATCTACATGTCACACTCTGAGATCTAGAACATAAGAAAAGCACTAAGTATCTTTTATAACTACATATTTTCATATTATTTTTATTCTATAGATTGAAAATTTTTACCTGTGCTAACATAAACGTAGTCTGTGCATACAGTGAAAACAAAGGCAGGAAGGGAACAATGGTTGCCCTGGAACCAGTCACAGGTGGTTGTGAGTAGCCATGTGAGGGATGGGAACTGAAACTGGGACCTCTGTTCCTTTAAGGAGAGTCATGTGTTCTTAGCCACTGGTTCATCTCTCCAGCTCCACAGACCTGTATTCCAAGGAGGAGGAGTAGTGCCTGTATTTCCTTTTCTGGAGAATTTAGTACATTTTATTACTCAGTGGATGGTAGAGGAAAATTGACCCCAAGCAAATACAGCAAGCATCTTTGAGGTTAAATCTCCTATGTTGAGATTTTCAGATTTTCTAAATTAGAAGAATGAACAACTAATCGGAAGGAGAAACAATGAATTCTTTCTTTGAGGAAGTAGTGAGAAGACTGAGGGAATGGAGGGTGAGAGAACACCAGGAATGGAAGCCATAAGTAAAGTCACATGGGAATGAGAAGGTGTTTCCTATAGCCCCCTTTTGATCTCCTTCCAGGTGGATGAGTTGGAAGTGAGCGGGTTTTACAGCAGAAGCCAACAAAGAATCTCATCTTAAAATCATGAAGCAAAGGCATAGAGGTCATTCCTGAGTGTGGGAAGGCATGTCCTATCTGACTGACATCACGAGGGTGTTCCAAGAGAGACCACTATGTACTGTTCCCTCCTTTTTGTCTTCCATCATTACCATTCCCTCCCAGGATCTGTTAGCCATATTACCCTTCTTCTGTCTGATTTCAAATCATGCCTGATTGTACTCCCCAAGGTTTTGGCAAGAGATTTTACTTCTTTCTTTAAACCAATCTGCCTCACTGTCCTGGGACCAGCTCCTTCATCTGGCCACAGGTGAATCATTGCCTCAACACATGGGCCTTCTTTCATTGGTGAATATCTAACCCCCAGGAATGCTTTGCCTTGTTCTATCATGGATTTCAAGCTCATTTTTCTTTTCACTTATTATCTGTGCTTGGTATTTTTCTTGTCAATATGACAAAACATCCAAAGAGGTAAACTCCTGGAAGGAAGAGCTCAGTGGGGTTCACACTTTAAGGAGAGCTAAAACTACCCTGGAAGAGAAGCCATAGTTCCAGGAGGGAGACTGCTGGTCATAGTATATCTGCATTTGGAAAGCAGAGCAAGATGAATGCCTGTTGGCAATGTAATGTCTCCTTTACCATGAAGTCTAGCAACGGAGCCCACTCAATGGCAACTCTCATAGAATGGGTAGTCCTACTTCAAATGGCACAATAAATCAGTTCCCTGAAAGATGTGCCCAGAGGATGTGATTCTTTGTATCATCAGCTGATAGTGTTAACTATCAACACTGTCATATTCTAAAATGAAGGCTCTCAGAAGAGCAATTTTGTATAGTATGTCCATTATGTACACTCTGTGTGTGTGTGTATGCTTGAGTGTATGTATGCATGCATATGTGTATGTATATGTATGTATGTTCATGTGTTCTTGTTTGTGTTTATGTATATGTGTACTGAAACGAAATGAAAAGACACAGTAGATAAAACGGCAGAAAGACTATAGGAGAGAAGAAAAAATGAGATGAAAAGCATCTCAGGTCACCAGGACTTATACAGGATTCTAGAATCTCATGCCACAGCCATGCAAACACAAAGACATGGGAGTCAAAACTCTCCCAACTATTCTCTATCTACCACCACTGTAAAATATTGAGAACTTGAAAGAAAAATGGGTTGGACTGGGGGTTATAGCACAGTGAGACCACTTTCCTTGTGTTCCAAAGTCCCTGGGTTCTGTGCTTAGTCCAACAAGAAACAAACAAACAAATCATATATTCAGAATTAAATGAATCCATAGATGGGGAATAGGTGAAGGTGGCAAATTTTAGACTCAGGGAAATTTGGAAAAAGGAAAATAGATGATAAATTGAGAAATGTTTATAAGGCATTCTATTCTCATAAAATAAAGAGGAGGATAAGTCTGTCTGTCTATCTCCCTCTCTGTCTCTCTCTATCTCTGTCTGTCTCTGTCTCTCTGTTTCTCTGTCTCTCTGTCTCTCTGTCTCTCTGTCTCTCTGTCTCTCTCTCTCTCTCTGTCTCTCTCTCTCTCTCTTTCTCTCTCTCTCTCTCTCTGTGTGTGTGTGTGTGTTATCTGTGTCAATACGTGCTTGGTGGGGGTTGACAGACATAGACCATGGGAAGGGCTTTTATGCAGGGTGAATTGCAATAAAATATTAGGTATGGCCATTCATGTGATTTTAACATCATTCCTATTGAAATTGTTTTTGCCAATTTAAAAACACTCCTATGGTATAAGGCATTCAGAAGCTGGCACACCAGGGTCTCAGTGGTCATAAATTCTCCCTGCCAAAAAATTAGCAGTGCATCACACATGCATGAATTCCAAAGTGGACAGAATGCTGAGAGAGCTGAGAGCCATGGGGAGAGATGCTCTGATGGGTATTGCCAACAAGTGGAAAATGCCACTCTGAGTGCTGTTATTTCCACCCGTGCCTCTCAGCAGTTATTTTAAAGCCCTTTTAGAATTCATTCATTATTGATGTGCTCAGATCGGTTCCATGTGAGATCTCTTCATTAAGGTGATTTCATCTTGAACTGAAATATAGGAGGAACACGTTTGGCTATTTACTAACTAAAAAATATACAACCGCTGAAAGGTCTATGGCACCTAAAGGAATTGACTACTTTATGAGCCCAAAATGGTCTGACACTTCAGTGTCATAGGAAAAAATGCCAGAGATATTTCAAGGGATTTCTTTGCCTTTCCAGGGGAGCACATTAAATCAATTGCTATGCAAAGCTGCCCCTAGCATGCATTCTTCTACAAAAGAAGAACAAATGCATACACACATATGGACTCTCAGAATTTTTCTTTACTGAAAATTGCACTTTAGCTCTCTGGCTCTAAGTTGGAAATAGAAATTTCCATTTCCCATGGGGCATGAGAGGAATAAATGAGGCTACATAAAATGAAAAGGTGTGCATAAGCATATGTATGTGTATGTGTATATGTACATGTATATGTATATGATACATATAGGTATATGTGTATGTATATATGTGTATATGGATATATAATAATAATATATATCAGTCATTAGTACAACGTGTAGCATTTATAACACTCTTTAGTACCCTCCATGCCCACACAGGAATAAGCGTAGCTTGACCTGTGCATCTCATAAAGTCAGTCACGCTTAAGACTGTGCCAGGGAAGAGACAATCTTGTCAGTGGTCCAAGATATAAAGACACAAGAAAATGAAACTGGAAATTTCTTCCAATATTGATATGAGCCCATCTGAATTGAAGGATTAGACTGCAGCTTAAGAATTCAGTCCTGATTTATTCTGTGAAGACAGGCTTCCGATTCAGAGGAGACACAAGGCACTGCAAATGTATCAGTCTTTCTGTTACACTTTAATAGGGAAAGTTTGGTCTATCCATAAAGTGTGAAAGAAAGTATGGGGACCAACTAGTGTCACGCATCCGTGTCCTGAAGTTGGGTTTCATCTTTGCCAGAACTCTAGGTCATTGAGAATTTGGAATTGTGCCCTCAATAACAAAAACACTGGCCACTTCCAAATTATTACTTAAAGATAATTAACAGGTCTGTAACACATCTGAAATGTCAGCTATGAGGCAGGCCAGGTTTTACCTAATCAAAATCACCCTTTCATTTAAACAAAATACAAATAGTTATATGAACCTCATGCCAACTTTTCAATATAAAGTGTGAAGTTTTGTGAGCTGTCTAACCCCCTGTAGATGTCATCTGTAGTTCAATAGGCAATTATTCTCATTTAATAATGGATCAATGTTGTATACATCATTTTCCAACATTTCTGATTGGCATAGTCATGCAAGGAAACAGAAAACTAGACACTTTTGTCATGACAGACTATTCACTGTTTAAACCTTCAGGCTGGTAATATGTATTTAAAACATATGTCATAAAAACCTCCTGGTACATAGTAATGTAATATATATGAGAAGGCTTCTAAAGCTGACTGCTTTTTTCAGCAGCTAGGTTGCTCCCTGCCATGATGCCATCAGTGTGAAATTTTGAGGCACATTTTTCTGAGCAAAATAAAATTCTGATGATTGGAAGAAATTACTAATTAATTCCAGCTGGAATGAAAAATGAAAAAAAAAACTTCTTATAAAATATTCTTTATGAACTATACTTTTCTGAGTATTGGTCAATTCAATTACATTTTAAACACACTAAACCTTCTAAGATACCTGCATGGAATTATTAGATGAACTGTATCCACCCACATGGTATGTCTATAGATATATGCACTTCATCTGTGGCAGTCTAAAGAGGAAAGAAGCCTTTTCGTTTCAAGGAAGGATTTGGCTTTGGAGCCAAGCTGATGTTGAACTCAAGATCTTCCTGCCTCAGCATCCCAATGGCCAGGATTCCAGGCATGCTTCAGTACTCCTGACTTGCTATTGTTCTGAGGGTTCAATACAGTTGAGATCTAACCCAGGGCCCTGTATTAGTAAGGCAAGCATCCTGCTACTCAGATACATCCCCAATCCTGGAAAATTTGTCATATCAGAAAATAACACAGCAATAGAAAGTCCAAGTTTCAGTATAGGCTGAGCTATATAATAAGGTTGTCTTTAAAACTGAGAGAAAGAGAGAGACAGACAGACAAACAGACAGAGAGAGAGAGACAGAGAGAGAAAACACGAAATATTCTCTGTAGTCAAACAAGCTCTGGCAAGACAGTACTTGTCTAAGTAATTTTATACAGTCAACATGCATACCTATGCTTTGTAAGGTTAATTTTGGGAAGATACATCCATACACAAATGCTCACATCAAATTATGCTATCTGTAGCTGTGCATATACCTAAAATACAGGCTTACAAACCAAACATTAAAAAACCACCTTCAAGGTGCTATTTCAAGCCCAAGGCAAGAAGCATCATCATATGGATCTAGTGTTCCATCTTGCAAAATTTCCATCCCAAGCTTTAACCGTGTCCAGTGACACTCCTTTGGATTTTAACACGGCTATAAATCAAAGCATTCCAAATTTTGAAGCTTGCATTCCCTGTATATTAAAAGCAATGCTCTAGGTCTGCCTCTGTGAAGTAGATCCCAAGGACTTATGAATAAATACTATGAGAAACAAAGTCATACAGGAGAGCCATTGTGAGTAAACTCCACTAACCGAGCATGTATGCTGCCACACTGGCTCAGGCCAATGGTGAGAAAAATATTTGGCACTTTAACAACAATGAGTGGATTTTTATGGTTGATTGGTTGGGTGGGTGTTTTTTTTTTCTCTCTGTTAATTTATTTATTTATTCATTTTACACTCTGATTGTAGCTCCCCCTCCTATCCCCTCTTTCCCTTCACTCCTGAGAAGCAAGAGGTCCCCCATGGGGAACCAACCTACCCTGGTACATCAAGTCACTGCAGGATTAGGTTCATCATCTCCAATTGAGGCCAGACCAGACAGCTCAGTTAGGGAAACAGGGTCTGTAGGTAGGTCACAGAGTCAGGGACAGCCCCCACTCTAGTGGTTGGGGGCTGTTGCTGTTGTTGCTGTCATCATCATTGTTGGTTTGAAACAAAATAATCAAATGTGTTAATTTGATTGCTATCCCAAGGAAATGTGTGCTTTCTTATTTGAAAATCCTACCAACTGTAGTGATTTATTTGCCATGTATCAATGCCAGAACGCTGTCATTTAAAAATTTTTGATTTATTATCTGTGTCTGTGTATGCAGGCATGCTTGCCTCAGTATGTGTGTGGAGGTCATAGAACAATGGCAGACTCAATTCTTCCTTTTCCCATGTGGGCTCTGGGGATGGAACAGAGGCCATTGCTAATAAAAACTGTAATAAGAGTGGCAAACATGTTTACCTGTTCTCCTCTCTCAGTGGCCCCAGAATGATGTCTTAATGGTAACCTGGAGAACGGGACCTCACTTTATCTAATCACTCCCTTAAATCAATGTGCATACACCCCTAATGTGAAGGGTTTCAGATATAAGTTCCTTAAAAGGTAAAAAGGAAAATGGCCTTGCAAATCTGAGTTTACTCTCTCTGTTGAGCCAAAGAGCACATCAGTTATGTTGAGAAATGGGATTCCTGCCCCTGTTCTGGGATTCATACAAAAGTTTATCCAGGCATATAATTCAGCCTTTAAAATATGTGCATGTTCCCACCTCTTCAATCTATCATAAAACTAAAATACCTGCAGGTGGTATCAGAAGTGAGATCTGAGATGCCTGCGGTGCCAATTACATGAGTCACATAGAGCGCCATTTTCTGTGATGATAGAAAAGGTCTGTTCCTGCTTAAGAGTCATCTTCTTCTCCTGTGCCACAAGTGTATCACACTCGGAAGATATCATTGTGCTGGGGCTTCAGGAAAGATTGTCCCCAAACAGGAAAAGATGGTTCTCAGATGAAAAATCTTGTGATAAAGTGAAATCCTGAACTAGCAAAGCAATGTGCACACCGACATCAAGGCCTGGAACCTGAGATAAAATAGGGAAGACGGGCACTGAAAGATAGGGATGCTGTATTCTATCTATGGCAACAATAGCTAAGATGTAAAAGCAAGAGGGAGAAAGGAAAACATCTGAGAATTCATAAACAGTTTTGCTTCAAGTAATGTACTGATATTTCAGACTGCCCAGATCTAACAGGGACACTGATAAAAGTATTATTCTGTTGGGGTCATCGTAATAATGTCATTTGTTTTAAAGTAAAAAACAAAATTATTAGGCATAACTAAATAGAACCTCATACACTCCACGTGTCAAATATATGTGCATGTTTGTTTGTAAGTATATGTACATGCATATGTATATAAACATATCCATCACACACATAATACATAAAACACAAAATGTGTAGACAGATCTACTCCTCATGTTAGTACTACTATCCTCCAATACATAAAATTGAAACTTGTTCTTCACTAATATTTATTAATATTTATTTATGTTCACTAGGGACCATATCTGAGCAAAGGGCTTCCTGTGTGTATGTGTGTGTGTGTGTGTGTGTGTGTGTGTGTGTGTGTGTGTGTGTGTGTATTCATTTAAACCTATCAGCAATGGCTCAAGTAGGACTTGCAGTAACAAAGAGATGGGTATACAGTTTGTAGCTAATAAAGCTACTACTTACACATTACTTACTTACTTGGGTTTTCATTCTTAACATTATAGTGAATAGTATCCCAATCCCAACCCCTTTTTGGTATTTTGAGACAGGTCTCTCTGTTTGGCCTTGACTGTTCTGAAATTCACAATGGAGACCAGGCCAGCCTGGAACTCACAGAGACACAATTGCCTTTTCCTTCTGAGTAGTGGGATTAAAGGTGTACATCACAATAGTTCATTAAAAAGTATTTTATTTTATACTTCTCTCTCTTACTCTGTCTCTGTCTCTCTCTGTTTCTGTATGTGTATTTGTATGTGTGTGTATGGGTGCGTGCATGTATATGTATTTATCTGTGTGTTTGTCTGTCTGTATGTCTGAACACAAGAGTGCAGATGCCTGTGGAAGATAGAGTTTCCAGATCACATGGACCTGGAATTACAGGGGCTATGAGAAACCCAATGTAGATGCTGGGAACTGAACCTGGATCTTCTGTGGGCACACTACATGCTCTCTTGCTCATGAAGCCATCTCCCCAGCCCTTTGCATAACCTCTTACTGAAAGTAGGAGAATTAAGAAAAATCAGAGATTTATCAAACTGGAAAGAACTTGAAGACAAATAAAACTGTCCTTATTCCAAATATTTATCTCAAACTATAAAATATAAAAAATTTGAAATTTTAAAATCAACAGACAGTATATGATAAAACTATAGCTATATAGAAAGGTCACCAGATTAATGATAAGAGCTATTTCTTTTACACAAAGGATATGAATTCCAATCAAATAGAAGTTCCCCTGATGAAGCCTAAAAGGAATTCTAACAGGTCATAATAATAATAATAATAATAATAATAATAATAATAATAATAATAAGTAAAAAAACCCAACTGAAAAATACCACTTTGAAAGAGAGGGTGAGAGTCAAACCAAGATTATCCACTAGAATTCAGTGCAAGCATGGAAGAATATTCTAGGCTCTCTCTATTCCAAACATTTTGATACAAGAAGACCCATAGCTTTACAGCAGTGGAAAGTATTTCTCTCAGCAATGTGAGAGAAACAGCACTGAGAAAAGATGAGCCACATGGGTTATGAGGGAGCTCAAACTAAATCACCTCCAAAGGAGATTAAGAACATTGTGGAGACACCTGAGTCTGGGTTTCTCTGGACTTAGAAGCCATGGACTGCATCTTGTCTAGCCAGCAAACGTAGTTTCAACTGTTTATAAACTGAATGCTGAAAACATTCAAAAACACCACTAACAAAGAAAGATGGGGAAGAATCCCCCACCAGAACGCCTTGTCTGTATGATATAGATCATTGAATATTCAAATATCAAGAAGGCTGTCAGTGATGTTGGAACCACATTTTCTATTGACGCTTGTGCTGTGGTGGTAAAGGGTGGGGCATTTAGAAATGTCTTATTATATAGCTGAAGTATAAAATATGATGTTTCAATGTTTGAAAGATCCTCAGGTGGCCTCAGTAGATAATGAACTCATTATACTTCTCTCTAAGCCTGCTGAGTGCCAGACCTATGGATATGGGCTGCAATGTTTTAAATATTTGCATGTATATTCCTAAGCAATCCTGGCCCATGTTTTCATAATGCCTTTGGGTTTTAGTATCAGTGTAGTGTTGGCCTCAGAATGTGTGGGCCAACACTACACTGTTCTGTGTGTTATATTGTCAGTGTCTGTTCAGTGTCTTGCTCTTGCCTCAGTTTGAGAAAAGAGATTGTAGGTAGAAGTATGGTACTATTCCTTATTTGAAAGTCTGGTAGATTTTTAATAGGAAGGCCATCTTTGTCTGGAATGTTTCTTATGAAAATATGTTATTTGGATTTATATATATATATATATATATATATATATATATATATATATATATATATATATATAAACTGTTGCTCAAGTCATCTACATCCTTGGTTTTGGCCCACATTCCAGGTTTCATGCTGCCTGCAGAGATGCCTGAATGTGACCCATTCTGTATTCTCCCTTTTCAAATTTCCTTCCTCCATTTTTCCTTTTTTGTTCTGCTTTCTTTGCAGTTACACATCTTCACAGTCTATTTAAACTTTCTCTGCATTTGTGGAATTGGTGCACTTGTTATTTTCAGAAGCTAGCCTATCACATATTTCCTTTCTATTCATGCAGGGATCCATCAGACAGTGTGGGCTGATGTTCGCCTCCATCCTTCCTGCCTCAGCCTTAAGATTTGTTTAGAGAGGTTCTTTAATTAATCCAGCATTCCCCAGATCATCCTGACTGCCTGGAGAATACAGGGATTACAAGAATAAATGACAATACTTTTCCTGTGTTTCATTATTTAGATCATAGTCTCTCAGCTGGAGAGACTATGCAAGCCGCCCAAGCTCAGCTCTTGAATGACAATGCCCTTTCTTCAAAGATAGATACTTCTCTCTTCTGTGCACAGAGATACAGGGAGTAGCAATAGGCAAAAAAAGAAAAACCATGGAGATTATCATTGTCTAAACCAATTGTATAAGGATGACAAATATTCCCTAACTATTAAAATAATGGAAATGGGAAAAGGAGAATTAAATTGTTTATTAGTGACATCGTCTTCCTGATAGCACAGAGATAACAGTCTATGAGAAAATGAGATAAAAAGTTCTTTCCAACATCTGCAAGAAGGTGCCTGGAGGACTGATGAAAGCAGAAAGAGAAAGCTAAGCTTCTCAGTAGATGTCCACATAAGCAGGAAAATGTGGGAAACCACACACACAAGAAGAGTTTGGGAGAGACAACTGTATAACTCACAGCAGACTGAAAACCAAACTGGAGACCAAATATTCAGAGAAAAGAGAGCCATCACAGGACTGCTGTTTATATAGTGGGCGAAACTAGTGCGGGTATAGGACTTAGGACGATGATAAAAGAAGACACCAATACTAAGAAGGAAGAGTAGAATGTTTAAAATAAGTGAGAACAGATGCTTCTATGTGTCCAAGTTAGCATTTAATTGTGTTTGCTTTAAAAAGGAATGAGCCAAGCTGGGCATGATGGCACACACCTTTAATCCCAGCACTCAGGAGGCAGAGGCAGGTGGATTTCTGAGTTCGAGGCCAGCCTGGTCTACAAAGTGAGTTCCAGGACAGCCAGGGCTATAAAGAGAAACCCTGTCTCGAAAAACAAACAAACAAACAAAAACAAAAAAAAAAAAGGAAAGAAAGAAAGAAACTTAAAAAGGAATGAGCAGTTTTTTAAAAAAAAAATCTTTGTTTTAAAGTTGCAAGACAACATTATGAAGTTTTTCATATCATTAAAGCATTAAAGTAAGGTACAGTTAGAGTAACCAGTGTCAACACAGGCTGCCTTCTTAGATTTATTCATATCTACTCTACCTATCATGTTTAGGAGGTCATTTTACAGAATTAACATTTAGACAAGAATTGTCACACTACATTTCTGGTATGCTTACTTTTTAAGATTTGTGTAGTGTGTGTATGTGTGTGTCTGTGTGTGTGCATGCCATGTGTGTGCAGTATCCAAAGAGGCCAGTAAGGGGTATCAGATTCCCTAAAACTGAATTCTCAGAAGTTTTGGGCCTTTTATTATGGGCTCTGAGAAACTAATCTGGGTCCATTGCAAGAAATAAATGGTCTCATCACTGTGCCATATCTCTAGGCCCTTAAAAGCTATGGGATTATAGTTAATGTATTAAATTCTGCCTTCCCACCTCAATCCATGAGGCCAGAGCTTAGTATCCTGTGTATCATTTCTAGTATGTAGCATGGTAGAGTTTAAAATATATAGACTTATTTCCTGATTATTAATTTTTGTGTCAGAAAGTGAATCATGTATTTTCATTGATTCTAATCCACCCATTTAGAAGACTAAATGCCCTTATTATTGTAACCTTATATTGATGGTTTTATTAAAACTAAGTACTAAAGTAGGGAAAAACAGTCTCAGAGTACCACTCTCGAAAGAAATGTAAATGGATAATAAAGAAGCAATAAATGTTAGAAGACCTGGGTGTCTATTTTAAAATTGTATTCCATATGTCAGTTGATAATACATGACTTGATATCTACTCTAGAACTAAGGAATAATTACATATAGCAGTTTCTAAGCATCCATTCATATTAGATTCCCTAGGGGGGGAAAAGACTGCATTAAATAATATTGAGATGAAGTTAAATCTTTTCAAAGAATCATCATTACAGATTTACTGAAGGAAAGGTATTCCAGTGCACTGTCTTAAAAGGTGGCAAGTGTCAACCTGTATTTTTTTTTTTTTAAATCTGTTACAGTGTCAAGTCACCCAGCCTCTGGTCTTGACAGTTTTCTGAAAAACTTTAAAGGGTAAAAATAAAAGTTCAGAAGAGTGAAAAATCACAAGTCTGCATTACAAATTATTATTGCAGTTACTTGGCAAACAAACCCATCGGTAAGACTGGACATGCTCTGAGGCAAGAAGAGATGGACCAGGTCTATACACAAGGCCTAACCCTGAGGGAGGTTAAGATTTGTCCTTCAGATAAAAGCAAGTCAAAGTTGTGGACCTGTACCCACAAAATAGTATTAAGCTCTCAAGTCTGAAGGTGAAAAGTCTGAAAGGGTACAGGAGTGTATGGTCTCTTGTGAGGCCTCTCTCCCATGCCTGCAATGGTTATATTACCTCTCTGTCCTTACAAAGCCTTGCCTACATCTTGTACATAATGTTGGTATCTCTGGGTATCCAAATTCCCTTCTCTGATGCTATACCACTCACATCACATGAAGGTCTCACTCAGCTTTATCATAACCACCTCTTTAATGGTGTCATCTCCAAATACAGCCACATTCCAAAGAAATATATAGATTTACCAAGTAGACAAAAGATGCAAGAGTCTAGATAACTGTTCAGAAAGCTGAAGAAAGGTAAGGAGTTTACTTTTTTTTTAATTCCAGAAATGCTTAATTGATTTTTATTACAATTGAAATAAATATAAATAATTGCTATTCTGTTCATATATTTTGCTCAGTTCTGTTCTTTTTAGATTTACTTTATTTTTAATTGTGCATGGAATTCTAGGAAGGCCAGAAGAACGTCTTGACTGCCTTTGGAGTCTGGACTTACTTATAGGCTGCTGTAAGGTAAAGATTTTTCTGAAAGATATACTTTTATTATTTTAATTATGCTCATGGGGGAGGTACAGGCATGTGTGTGTAGGTGCCTGCAGAGGTCATCGATATCAGATGCCCCTGGAGATAGAATTCTAGGCAGGTCTGAGCCACCTGATATGGGTGCTGGAAACTGAACTCAAGTCTGCTTCAAAAGTAGTGTTTTCTTAACCACTAAGCAACCTCTCAACTCCCAATAAAGAACTTTAAGATATTTTTATTGGGTATTGAAGAATTGATGATGTTCAAGCTAGTAGATGCCTGAAGCCTTAACATATAATAACCTAGGTAGCATAACATGCCTCCTAATGGTACCCCAGGGCACATCAGCCTCTGTTTATATAATAAGGAATCTATGTCTTCCATGGAAACACATTCTACTTAGGGACAAATTCCTTTTATGTAAAGAAACAATTGTGAAATGGCCCATGCACTTTGGTTTTCTTTTATTCATTGTCTATTACAAGTGTTTTGTTCTTTCCCAAATGCAGTTAGCCTTGCACTTACTTACTTACATAGCACTTCAAAAAGAAAAAAAGGTGGCAAATTGTGGCTTCTAAGTGTCAGATAATCTAGGTCCTTTGATCAGGAGGGGATTGTCACAGGGACTTGCATGTGCCTTGGTAGGGGCTCCTTCTCCTTCAGATCAAACTCAAGAAGACAGAAAAACAACAGCAAAGACTTTATATGGATATGGGCCAACCTTGAACATAGTAATAAGTTTCAGGCAGAGCCTATGGACTGTGTGTCTGCATGTCAGTGTGGCCCAGGAACAGACTCCCATCTGCCAGAGGAGATCTAAAATAGTTTAGAGATGTCACCAGGAACAAGTGCTGACTTGGCAGTTGGTAGCTAATGATTGGAAAGGAGAATGACTCTCAGGAAATGTCAGATGAGATGGAAGGTTAGGGGTCCCTGCCCCTTGGTGATCTAAAGGTTTCATGGATTACTGAACCAAAAATTAATAGCAGAAAGAGCCACTCTTAATTACTTAATATATTTACCTATTTTTAAATTATGCATTTGTGTGTATATGTATGAGTGTGTGTGCCTGTGCAGCTCAGAGGGCAACTTGCAAGTGGTGTCCCTCACTGTCCCCTGTGTGGGTTCCAGAGTTTAAACTGAGGTCATCAACCTCAGCAATTAGTGCCTTTAGCTGCTGAACCATCTTGCTGGCCTGAGATTCCTATTTTTTAATACTCAAGTCCACCATTAACTTTATTTAAACAAAGCAGTTTCCTTCTAATTATTAGCACATTTATTTATATTGCTTGAAAATTCAGAGTCTACCAAAGTGGCAACAATTATTACCAACACGAATTAAAATCAGGTCAGCTTCTGTTTGCGTTCATACAAAGGTAGATTTTAATGCTTATTTTTAAAGTTCCCTTGGCATGTAAAGTATGACTTTCTCTCTCTCTCTCTCTCTCTCTCTCTCTCTCTCTCTCTCCCTCCCTCCCTCCCTCCCTCCCTCCCTCCCTCCCTCCCTCCCTCCCTCCCTCCCTCCCTCCCTTCCTTTCTTTCTTTTTTTTTAAGACAGGGTTTCTCTGTATAGCCTTGGCTGTCCTGGAACTCAGTTTGTAGACCAGGCTGGCCTCGAACTCAGAAATCTGCCTGCCTCTGCCTCCCAAGTGCTGGGATTAAAAGTGTGTGCCACCACTGCCCGGCAAACTTTCTATATATCAAGATGCTTTATGAATCAACAGCCATGGCTGATTTTAAAAAAAAAAATCACCAAACCAGAATCCTAGTCTTAATGTTCCCTGTTCTAGTAGAAAGTAGAAAGGCAATATTGGAAATGCCAACCTATTGAACATCAAGATAGATGCTAATGACAGGGCAGGCTGCTCTCATTCACAAAAGAGCAACTATAAACATCAGGCATGCATGCCCCGGAGCCCATTCATGAGATGGAGGCCAGTTGTAGAAGCACAGAATGTTGGAATCAGAGCATCTTAGATTCCATCTGGCAAACGCCCTCTTTCACAGATGTGAGAACTGAGATCTGGAAACATGGAAAGATTTGTTTAAGGCAAGAGTCATCGCTGTCGGATATGGTCCCGGAAATGGTGTCTCAGCAATTCCGCTTCTGTGTTTCGTCAAGGTCAGATGAGAACCACTAGCCTGGGCATTTTGATCCTTGTCCAAGGGCAATTACAGAATTGTCAGTTGTGATGTTTAAATCCATTTACCACTTTAGATGAGAAAAGAATGAGTCAAGAGATTGGCACACCCACAATGGCCAGCCTTTGCTCCCATTGAGGAAATACTTTTCTAACCCGATAGGTCCCATTCGTACCCGCCACTTCTTCCGTGCTCTGCTGACAGAACCATCACACAAGCCAGATTACTTGTGGTATAATAAAATCGCATTAGAAGACATTCAGTATGATACAATGGATTCATAAAATTCTACATGTATAGCCCAGAGCACATACAAGAAATGCAAAACTTTTAGTAAACATTTTGCTCAAATTTCCTCTGAGATAATTTAACGTATATCCTAAGCAAGTGGTTAAGGTACATCTTAAAATACATGTCAACCATCATTAGATATACTCTAGGGTAATAGCTAATCAGTCAAGTTTTTTATAATTCAAAATATTAAAAGAAACTGAACAGTGAGGATGGACAAATGACTCAGTTATTAAGAGGACTGGCTGCTCTTCCAGTGGACTCAGGTTCAATATCACATGGCAGCTCACAATCATCTACAACTACAGTTCCAGGAATCCACTGAAATGCCCTTGTCTGGTCTCTGCTGGCATCAAACAGTTGTGTGATTCACAGCCTTACATACAGGCAAATATCTATACACTTAAATTTTTTAAAAACAAATAAGCTTAAAGATTGAAAATTTACACTTGTTACAATTAGACTTTTGTTACAACTCTATCTGCCTCAGGATATGTTGCAAACAATAACCATAGAATATTTTCTTTTTAAATTTCAAGCTAATCTGTGGTCCAGAAAATAATCCCTATGAATGCAACCTTACAAACTGAATGTTTCATTAACACACACACAACATTTTAGGAAGAAGGATTTCTCTTTTTTCTTTCTTATTTATTAATTTTTACTAGGTATTTCTTCATTTACATTTCCAGTGCTATTCCAAAAGTCCCCCATACCCTCCCCCCCCCACTCCCCTACCCACCCACTCCCACTTCTTGGCCCTGGCGTTCCCCTGTACTGAGGCATATAAAGTTTGCATGACCAATGGGCCTCAATGGGAGGGGGAAGAGGATGAGATGAGACACTGAGAGATGAAAAATTACTAAAATTTATTACACACAGAAGTGAAGTGTGAAATAGTTAACTACTGTAATCATGCTTTGATAGTTGTAGAGTCCTTTAAAATGAATGTTAGCAGATCATAGTGTGGTAACAGGTGGATGATGTGGGACCTGACTCTTAGACAATTATCTTGGGTGAAAACAGTATTTTCTGTCAGATGATACAACCAATTCTCAAAGTGACTTTTTTCATTAGAAGTATATATTTTCTGCACTGCTGAACAATGTGGAATCTCAGATACACAACTTGTCTCTTGGAGAAATTTTAGCAAAAGAACACAAATGTGTTGCAGCCTTCAGATACTCCAGAAGAAACTGCGGTCAACACAAGCTGGTGACTTGACAAGGAGTTCACAAAATGTATGTGATAAGTACCACTTTATCTTTCTAAGTGTCCCTCATTGTCCCCTGGCATATATCTGTATTAGTTTTCCTCTGCTCCTGTGTCATCAACCCTCTTATGAAAATGTGGGAAGAGTTTGATTATCCTTATTATATACCTCTTACTTTCAGATAGTTTTACCATTTCTAACATTTAGCTGAAGTTTTTTCAGCTTCCTGAAATTTTCCCCTCTAAACCATCCCCACTCATCTCGTCTGACCTTGATCATTTTATTAGACTACAATTTCCTCATGTAAATAATAAACTTCTCTGACATGTTCCTCTTAAGATATATGTTAGCATCATTGTATCTATAACAAAGTTCCTGAAACACTTAATGGGAGATACAGTTTCAGAGATGTTATCCCTCTCCTCACCTTTGTTTATTGTGGTGGGACAGACCTTATGGTACAGGCTACCTACAGGACACAGAGAGAGCTCATGAAGGAGCCAGGCAATATACAACGCCCAAGGTCCCCTAGAGACCTATTGCTTTCAACTAGGCACTGTGGTGGTTTTAATGAGAATGGCTCCTGTAGACTCAGATATTTGAATGTGTGGCATCAGTGCTTGAGAGGGACTAGGAGGTGTGGCCTTGTTGGAGGAAGTGTGTCACTAGAGCTTGGCTAGGTTTTAGAAGCTCAAATAAGACCCTGGGGTTCTGTCTTCCTTCTGCCTGTAGATTCAGATGCGTAGCTACTTCTCCTGTGCCATCTCTGCCTGTGTGCTACCATGATTCCCACCATGATGAAAATGGACTAAATCTCTAAAACAGCCAGCCAGCCCCAGTGAAGTGCTTTCTTTTATAGAAGATGCCATGGTCGTGGTGTCTTCTCATGGCAATAAAACACTCAGTCAGGTTCAATCCTTTACTTTTCATCTACTTCCTCCTAATGACATAATATTATAGATGCATCAATTCATTAATCCACTGACTGGATCTGAGTCTCCATGATCCAATCTCTAAAGCCAACCATATGGCACACAAGGACACCCAGTCTATGAGTCTGTGAAGGAGATTTCATATTCTGCGCCCAACAAGCTCTAGTCTGATAGAAATATAATAAAATCAATATTGACATTTTTTAACATACAATTTTATATATTTTAGCTACTGTTCTGGTTTTCATTTCTGATGCTCTGATAAAGTAACCTAGCCAAAAGGGGGGAAGGGGAGTGGTTTGGCTTACAATTCAGTGTTACAGTCCATCATTTTGGGGTAGTCAAGGCAAGAATTTCTGCAGCTAAGCCACATCACACCTTCAATTAACACACACACACACACCACACAAACAGAGGCATGCTTGCTTGCTTGCTCTCATATAGCTTTCTCCTATCCTAGAAATTAAGGAATTCCTTGCCTAGGAACTAGTACAGAGAGCTGGATGTCCTTACACCAACTGACTATCAAGACAGTGCCACAGATGAGTCCTATTTAGGAAAATCGTCAATTGAAGCTCTCTTCCCAGATAATTGTCAAGTTGGCAGTTAACACTAACCAAGGTCAATGAAATGAGCTGTAAAGTTTAGAAGGAGAAACAAAGTGGTGGCAAGTGTTCTGCATGGACCCTAGATAGTAAACACGCGACGGAGACTAAGAAACCAGAGCAAATGCAAGAGATGTCTGAAAACTGATGGACTTCAGAATTACACCGTGATTTCCCTCAGGGTATTTATAGCTCCACAGCTTCTGATTTGTGAGATGAGAAAAAAATGGGAAGGAATTAAATAAGAGACAAATATATGACCTGAATATTGAGTAAGACTTTACAGTCCCAGAGAGCTGCTTTTGGCTCTGAAATTTCAATATCCTTTCAGAAGGTAGTTAGTCTAAATTTGGGGGAATGTGTAACTTTAGCTGAGAGGTACCAACAGATTTTTTTCTTAAAATATAGAGAAGTAATTAATAAGTGCTAAATCTAATAATCAAAATCTCTCTCCCTCTTCCTCCTCTATACACACACACACACACACACACACACACACACACTCACACACATACACACACAATCTCCTCTTCTCACAGTATCGACAACAGCAAATATTTGAGCACAGAGCCAACTCTCCTTTTACAGTGCTATGACTTACCTATGAGTCTTCCTCCCTTTTTTCCCCTTTAGATTTTTATAGCAGCACAATGCGATCCTCGTTTAAAATAAAGTCTTATCTTTCCATGCTGAATAACTTTGTTTTATATTTTCTCTGACACAAATAGAAAAGCCAGCTCCCATTCATCTCCCTATGATAGGCTACACCACAAACCAGCATACAGCTTGAGAATGTGTCTATATGGTAATAACAACAATAGAATAAAATCATCCATACGGATCTTTTTATATGATATGCCTTCCATTACTTTTGTTAAACATCTCTGGGTTCCTCTTCAGGGACTCTCCCCAGGAGTACTGAAAAAGGTTGGGAGCTCATAGGAGAAGACACCATATAAACCTTCACACTCACACTAACGACGTAATTAAGGGTCTTCATATGCTCTTAGCTTCTGAGCCTCCACCAGAAACCCTCAGTCTAGCAATTTCAGCTCCTCAATCTAGAATTTCATAGATTCTTAGGAAACATGTCTAGCAGGGTGCTGAGATCCAGGTCCTCCTGATGCCTTGCACCTGTTTGAATCATATTTTCCTTTTCCATCACACAGAAACACATTTCAAAATCCTTTAAAATTGAGCTCTGTTCCCATTAATATTGGGCAACTTCGATTTCACCTGGAATCCTGTAATTACTCTGAGCCCCATCTCTCTTCCTAATCACTATTGGCTTCTACCCTCTTCGGTTCTGGTTGCAGAGGTACTTCAGGCAAGACAATGCCTCTCCCTTGACAACATTAAGCATGTGAGTGATTTAAGGGTTTGGAAAAGCAGGGCACATAGCATGGCCTTGTGTTGTTCAGTTTGGGTCCTACTGTGAGCAATAAAGCTTTTAATTAAAGAAATTAATGAGAAAATTCCCTGGGCTGGAAGCTTAATCCTCACAGCAATAGGGTTTTGGGCCTCTACTGATGGGTATCTTGGCAACCTTGTCATCTCTTGCCACCACTGACTTGGCTGGGATTTCCCATCTCCAATCCAGAATGTCCTCCTTATTGCTACATCTGGACACAATACAAAGTCATCCAGAATCTTCTTTATGTCTTTGCCTGTCTGCTTGTCCTCTCATTGCTCAGTGGCACCTACTCATCAAGCCATTGCAATGAAGAAAACAACCCAGGGCACATTCCAGGCTTTTGTGGCACCTGCCATGCAAGTACCTGTATGCCCCCTGCCCCCAAACACACACACACACATCACTGTGTCCTCTTGTGCTGTGACTCTGTCCGTCCTGTGCTGTTTTCTGTGATGGAGGATTTCCTGATATATGGTAAACATCCATCAAAAATTCCTAATTGCTACCCTTCCCATGAACCTTCCATATGGCTCCCCCTCTTCTTCCTGGTCTGTGTCCAACTCCCTATCATTCTCTCTTGCCTCTATTCAACTCTGAATGCCTGTGTCCCTGGAGAGTCATTGCTTGGAAACTCAATAGTGAAGAGATTAGCATGTGGTTCCTTAAGGAACTATAGTATGCTCTGCCAGGGGGAGTTCCTGTGAGTGATTAAGGGCTAGGAGAGGCTCCTGAGAAGGAAGTGTCAGCACGTGAGCTACAGTGGAATCTATAAGTAAGGAAATCATCTTGCTCCATATATTAAATCCACTGGTGACTCCATCTGTCCCTTTTCCATCTCTGAATATGGGAAACACCAACATCCATGCTTAATGCTCTACCCAACCCTATGTCACTTCGTTAAACCATACCAAGACAATGGAGAAAACCCCTGTCCTTTCTCGTGCCCCTCTCTGGGCAACCTGTTGTAATTTTCATAACAAACAGTCCTGTCTCAGGCCAGAGCCACTACTTTCCTTCACTCACACAAGCTCCAAACTCACAGGGATGTCTATACCTTAATTATAACCACAATTTGACTTTCTAATTTGAATAGCTATTAAAATTACCTGTTCAGCCAATAACAGATATTTGTAACAGCTGAAACATCCTGGATGTAGGAAAGACTCAAACATAGGGTGAGGAGAAAAAGAAAGTTATAATTTAGTAGTTTTCTCTCTTAAACTACCTAGAATGCTCGCACTGTTGACTTTTGAGATCTGAATCTCCTCTTTCAGCCCTCCCCATGCTGTATGGAATGGCATGGCTGCGAATTTCAAGTATTTGCTACCCTGGGTGGTAACATTCAGGGCCTGCCATAGAATTTCTTCACATTTGTTGTTTGTTTCCTTAAAGTCTGAAGAACAAAAAAAAAAAAAAAAAAAAAAAAAAAAAAGGAAAAGGGGAAAAACATGAGCATGTCTAAATGACATGAAGGTGTGCTGGCTGTCATTGTCTGGGCTGCAGAGGACACTGGATTCCTGTGTGCCTATTGAGAGATGAAAATGCTTAGGGAAAGGAAAAGACTAATTAATGAACTTGTCAAACCTCCCTCCCAGAAGAACGCACTGCTGTCTTGTGCTCAGTATTCTTTCCCAGTTGCAGAAGGGCCATTTTCTCTTCTTGTTCTGAGGCTTTTGTTGCACAGGCTCCCGTACCTGTCACAATACTGCACAAGGTGAGTAGGACACTCTCAGTATTGAAGAATGTGCATCATTCTTCAACATGTGCTAATATATATGCCTAAGCACGTCCATGAAATATGATGCAAAGGCAGGGTAAGAAATTAATACACTATATAAAATGATTAAGAATTTTAAATTTTAGTTGTTTTTATGCAAGTTTTATTGGAATGCTGCTGCATATTAGTCAGACATGCTATACTTTTCCAGTTTAAAAATCAGTGCCCTTAAGGCAACCAAAGTAAATATTTCAATATGAAGTTTAATGTTTGAACGATTTATTGCAATTGTATTTTATATTCTGACCTTTTAAATCATGATGCCAATAGAATGCCAACCATGTAAAAGAATTGCCATAGTAACCTAATTAGTAACTTAAATTGCATACCAAAAGCTTTAGAATTAATTCATAAAATGTGTGAATCACACCTGCCTGCACTATATAACTAAAAATCTGCCAGAGGCCAAGAAAACAAAACACTCCGCCCATCTTTGATGGCCTGCCATGTTGAAACAGCACAGCCTACACATATTTAAATTTTTTGTATGTGGATCTATTTGTAAAAATTGAGAAATGGAAAATATTGTATTTGGTAGCTCATTATACTGGATTATATTTTACCTACTTATACAAATTAAAAGAGCAGTTACCCATCAACTCCAATCCATCTCCTCTTGGGTTGGGCACACAGGTATCTCCTTCATACATCCCCTCATTTGGATTCTCATTTTTCTTCTATTTCTCTCTCTCTCTTCTCTCTCTCTCTTCTCTCTCTGCATGTGTGTGTGTGTGTGTGTGTGTGTGTATGTGTGTGTGTGTATGTGTGTACACATGTACCTATGCATTTCCATAACTGTTTCAAATGTCAAGTATTTCTTTCTCCACAGGGAAGAGAAACATCACTTTGCCAAACTTACACTTCTATAAAGTCACGGGACAGCGAGATGCTTCCATGGGTAAAAACTCTTGTTTGCAAGCTTGGTGAGCTGAGTTTGATACTCAGAACCCACGTAGGAAAGCGTGATTGCTACAACTTTTTCGCAGACCACACATGATCTGGCTGAAGCCTATACACACACCCTAAATACATGTAATTAAATGAGTTTTAAATATTCACACATATTTGAATACATTGCAAACAAAAATCACATAATAGAAAGTGATGAAATTTTAAAAAATAAAAGTCCATTTTGGCAGTTTTGCCATTTAAGCAAGTGTGAAGTCATAAATTTGAGGTACTCCCCCAGAGTTCAATCCCTAATCTAAATGCATATAAAGTGATAGAATCATGAAGATGTGTTGACTATTACAGATGCACATCTTATTAACATATCAATAGTATTTACATCGAAGTAGTAAAAGTATTTACCTTTGCTGATCACATTGATATATTTTCTATTAATGGAACTAATGTTAATTTATTGATGAGTCAGTTCTCTCCTCTTGGGTTGGGCACACAGGTATTTCCTTCATACATCCCCTCATTTGGATTCTGCTTCTGTCTGTCTGTATGTATGTATGTCTGTCTAACTGACTATCTCCTCTCTCTCTCTCTCTCTCTACATATATATATGTATATATATATATACATATATATGTATGTATGTATATATATACAATTATGTACAATATATTAGATGATAGATAGATAGATAGATAGATAGATAGATAGATAGATAGATAGATAGATGATAGATGCAGGAACAGAATCATGTTTAACAGTTCTTCATTTTCTAGGTTCTCTGAAAGCTGTCAATCTCTATTTCTTAAAACTCCCAGGTAGAACTGTCACTGCTGTTTCTATAACACACTCAGGATCACACCTGCACCCCTGGAGGAATCTTATGTTTGGTCATCTCCTCTCCTGCTGGCAGATCTTATTCCTTTGTACTTTCTTACCACTGCTGATTTTGCTTTGGGGAGGGGGGTGCTTTCTCAGATTATGGCTCCTGTATCACCTCTGTGCACTCTCCACTACTGCCTTGCCCTGCTAGCTAGTAGTTCTTAGTACATGGTGCCCATCTCAGCAGCCTCACATCAGGCAGGAATTGTTAGAAACAGAGATTCCTGAGTTCTACCCTGGAACTCCTGATTCAGAAACTGGAGGTGGGACCCAGCCATCTGTGTTTCATGAAGCTTTCCAAGTAGTTATCATGCTAAGATTGGAAAGTCAGAGTTCTTGAATCATATACATTTTTCCCCCAATAACCAAAGTCATGTTCACTTACCCGCTTCAAACTTCTTCAATGATGTCTTCCCTCTGGGTGTCTCTTCAGGTCAAGGAGAACATCCATGTTCTTTGGAAGAAGACATGCAAGACCCGCTCTGTTCTGATATTTCAGTTTTTCTCTCCACTTCCTCCCTCCCACCTAGTGTTTTAGTCATGAGGATGTTTTGAAATACTGTGAGCACAACCTGTTTCTTATGCCTTTATGTCTTTTCCTAGTAAAACTCTTCCCCCACACAGCCAGTCCACCTGGAGGAGTCCTATTCATCTTCATATAGATCCAGCTCAAATGTCCCCTCTCATGGAATGATTCCTGAGGGCTAATTTCAATAATTTACTTATACCTTATTTCTACTCTTCCAGGTCCACCTACATAATTATCCTGAATTTACATTTTCGTACATTCAAGAAGAAATGAAGACTGCTTACTTGCAGAAGGAGGTAGAAGGGAAGAGAGAAGTGATATGTAGTCTGCCTCCCACCAGCTCACCCCTAGTCCAGGAAGTTAAAAGTGCTGTGTGTCTCTCAGAATAACTGTGGCACACTGAAAGGTCAATACTTCCTCCAAGATGTTGGCTGAGTTGCTTAGCAGTCCTGCATCACAGGTACAAGTGGAGGCCCATATATCCTATTTCAAAATGTTCAAGTATCAAAAAGAAATCAGTAAAATAGGTTGTATCATTCTTATCCCCTAACAGATATGTTTTTTTTTTCAGGCTGAAGAAAGGGGTTTAGAAAAAGATGACTCTTGTAGACAACCTGAGCTCCATCCAGTAGCCATGTTCACAACCACCTGTACTTCCATTTCCTGGAAATCTAATATCCTCTTAGGCTTATATAGGCACTGCCCTTATAAGCACACACATGCACATACAGATACATGAATATACATAATTTATTATGAAAAAAACTTGTGTCTTAATGAGAAAAAAATACAGTATAGTAGTGGTATTTACTAGAAAAATATAAAATATCACACTTAACGTTCAATAGCATGCTTCCATATTTTGCTTTGAGGCAGCTATTAAAGCTATAATTTATAATATATTATATATGTTGGCCATAAAATATATATTGTGTATATTTCTTGGCTTTATCAAATGATTGCTGTGACCAATATTTCTAGTTATTTTCTGACAGTAATAATCCAGAGAATGTAAAATTAAACATAATTTTACTAAAATTGTAGAAATCATAAATCCCTTATGAACATCAGCTATATATGAAAATTCAAAAAACAAATCTGTCCAGAAAGTTTTCTGTCTTAAGTAGTCAACAATACATGCTATGCTCAAAATGACTACATGTTAGTGAATATCAAACTTCACTCTGAGGATTTTTTTAAACTTGCTATTTTCTCATTTAATTGGATTATTCATCTCATAACCCAACTATAGCTAAACTAAATACCTGGCACCTTGAAAAACAATAAATCACTGGGTAACCATAAATGGGCTCATAACACATTCAGTTCACCTTTTCTCTAGTACAATAAATAAATACACAGGCAGAACATACCCTGTTTATTCATTCACAATTCACCCCAATCCATGACCAAATGTTGTGTTAGCCTGTGTGGATTTTCAAATCCACAGTGATGATTTGAAGTATTGATTCCAGAAGGAAGAATCTGCAAAGAATTTATTTCACTCTCTTAAACCCCCAAATGGCATCCCACTCCATCCTTGGACCATCCAGGTCTACCCTGGATGCTAGTGTTGGTGTGAGTTGCCTGCCTTTGCAGCTTTTGATCTGTTGTATGTTACACCCAGAACAGTGGTGAAGAAACATTTATCTAGAGCTTGTATACTGCTAATCTTTGGTGTGGATATTCAAGCACACATATTGTACTGAGCAGGTTTTGGTACTAAGTGGAGGAGAGTCCATCAGGATGTGTTGTAACACAGGGTGCTCTAGTTCATAGACTCATGACAAGAGCCATTCCTTGGATCTGGACCTGGTTGTTGTTTTTGTGTTTATTATCCTCATTCTAGCCAGAACCAGAGAAGTAGAGTTGAGCTCTGAGTTGCTCTTCTAGAGGGGTTACCCAAATGTATCTGCCAGTTGTAACCATTATACATTCTTAGTCTCTCCTCTAACTTTGGTCTAGAAAGGCAGAAAAAAAAAATGTTTTGCCTACCACTGACTGAAGCATCCTCCATCCCCCACATCCACATTGTTCTTGCAAGACTGTTAAATCAAAGCCCACTTCTCACCTTGATGGGGGAAAACAAAATACCTAGATATTCTTGAAGAGATTTTCATTTGATGTCCTCTGTTTTAACATGGACAATAAAGCATTTATGTCTAAAACCAGAACATCATCTCTCGGGTGGAGTTCCATTGTGCAGTTGTCACTCACTTGATTATGTTTGACACAAAGCTTTATCACAGAGGCTTTCACTGTGTACCTCCATTCTTTGTGGACATAGACACAAAGATTTTGTGGAGATGTGGAGGGGAAAGCTACAAACAGGTAGCTGGATCATTAGCCTCCTGTGTCAGCTTGGCTAGGGTGCTCAGTTGCCTGATCACATTCTTAGGAGACACTGTCATGCAAGTATTTCATGGATAGGATTAACCCATTGGCTAGCTGAGCATGGTGGTATACACCTATCATCTCAGAGTTTGGGAATGAGACATGGAAGAATCAGGGGTTCAAAGTCAGCCTTAGCCACATAGCAAGTTTGAGATCAGCCATTTAAAAGATTCTGTCTTAAAAATGACAAAGAATTTGTTAGCTTTGATGAAAGGGGGAACCTTTGTGAATGAGGCTGAGCCTTATCCAGTAAGTTGTGGACCTGAAGAACAAAACAGGAATCACCGAGGAGAAGGATGTCTGCCTCAAAAGTAATATCAAAATCTGACTTGAGCTCCCAGCCTTCCCTGCACGTTTCAGATTCAAGCCCATAATGTCAGCTTTTGCCTAAATTCCTGTCCAACTTGCCTTATAGATTTTTGAGCTTGGCAGACTCATGAGAACAGAAGCCAATCCTTCTCTGACTAATACAGACAGATATTTTTATCATGCCAGCCCAATCCTCAAAGCTAGGTCATTACTAAGAAAATGGAAACATATCTGCAACCTATACCTTCTCTCTTTACCTCTCTACAGCATGCTGTACACATTACCGTTTCAATAATTTGGGACATATATTAAAATAATAGGTGTGAAAGTTGCCCTCCTATTCTAGACTCAGAGTTCCTCCCATGCAGAACTGTGCTACTCATTATTGTATTTCCTGAGGCTAGGAATTGCCAATCACTTATTAAATGATTAATAAATGCCGACTGGATGCTAGCTAGCGTGGCAGAGATAACACATTACCTAGAAAAGCTAGCATACTGGGAGGGAAGGAAAGGGGAAGGGAGAGGAAAGGAGAGGAGGGGAGAAAAAGCACAATGGAAGAACAAAAAGAAAGAAAGAAATGAAGACGCAAGTAAGGAATGGTATCCCCAAGCTAAGGTACTCTGTGAAATGGTACCCAGGCAGCTTCCAGAGCACAAGTAGTGTCAACTTGAATCTTCACAATGGTTTATGGTTTCATAGATGTTTGTTAAGTATGGAGCAAGGAAGTCATTTTCTCTTTCATAATTACCCTCCTGTCACAATCCATTCTTCTAATCTTTTGCACAATGGATATGTTCTGAGAACTCCTTCCCTGGGTGGGGGGGGGGATCTATACCCTCCACATAAGGCTCCAAGCACAAACCAAAGTACAATTCTACCCGTGTGCACCCCGGGGAGTCAATGGGTTATTGGATTTACTTACAGAGCATGGTGAGGGGTTATTGACAGGAGCCTGGGTTGTCACAAAGTAGCCACATTGGAACATCTTCACCTAGCATGAATGATGGCTGAATATATGGAACCCCCTTCCCTCAGCCTTCACCAGCCTATGTACTCAAGAACAGTGTTTCTCAACCTTCCTGGTGCAGTAGCCCTTTAATACAACTAGCCCCAACCATTCAATTATTGTCATTGCTGCTTCATAACTGTAATGTTGCTACCCTTATGAACTATAATGTAAATATCTGTGTTTCCTGGTGGCCTTAGGTGACCCATGTGAAAAGGACATTCAACACCCTAAAAGGGGCCATGACCCATAGGTTGAGAAACACTGCTCTAGAGCCTCTCTCCAAGTCCAGAAAGCTATGTGTAATTAGGACATGACTGCCTGAAAATGAGGCTGGGAAGAAAGCTGGAATCTCAAGTAAGAGTCTAATAACTTTCCCCAAACCCCTTCTTCTAGGAGGAAATGTAAGTAGCCAACAAGCCCAGTCCCACAAGCACACACAACTGCTCTAATGAAGACGGAGGCTGTTTTGTTTGGAAGTAGGCTATCTCTCAAGAAAAGGAAGCCATGGGTAGTTCTCCTGTGGTCACTCTCCTGGCACCATCTTTCCAATAGCACTACCATTTGGGCTCCTCTGTCTGAAATGTGAATCTTTTTCATTTATGTGTAAAGTTTGGACATGCTTTTCCAATGTTAACTACTCAGCTTCTTGTGACTCTAATGAAATACCTGAGATTAATATGTGACATACTAATATGTGAGAAATGAGGTAATCAAACTTGTAAGGAGATAGGTTTCTTTACCTCTCTGTGACAAAAGTGCTATTCAAAGACTGAGAGGGTTTCATTAATTTCAGATCCAAAATAAGGGTGGATCTTACACAAGCTCGGAAATATGGTGGCACTTGACAGGAAGAAGGAAGGATGACTCTGGGTCCCACAATCCCCTTCAGAAGCACATATCCTATGACACACCCCATGACATAATGTTTCCATATCTGCATTCACTACTTTCTTTGTGATCTTCCTTCTTTGGGTTCTAAGATCCTTGAGGATACCATAAGTGTGTTTTGAGTAGTGCCTGTGTAGCAAGATCCAGACCTAATGATAGACATATGCCATCATCCCATTTGTAATAGTATCTCTGTTCAACAATCCCTATGGTTACTATGACTACAATGAACCTGCCTTTATCATGGTTCTCCATCTAGTAACATTATGACCAGTGCTAAATTAAGCACACTATTTAAATTTTCTGATCCCAAATATAATGCTTTGTTGTATTCTGCATAAACAAAAGATATTCTCAAATTATTTGAACAAATAGATAGACCTTTCTAATAGAAGGAGACTGCTCTAATATATGCATCAATATCTGGCTTGCTATTTGGAATCTTCAGCTCATGGGGCATCCAGTAACCTTGCCCTGAGGGTCATAAACTTGTGAAGAAACCAGAATAAGCAGGGACATGATGACCTGGAGGAAATCTGTACCTCAGCTGCAGTATTCTTACCTGATATTCAGGGAAGGGGTCATTAGGACCAGGTCAGGTGACCATATTTGAATTGTGTTGTTCCTATGCAAACATGCCCAAGAGGTCTCTGTAAATGATAGTGGGGAGGCTTATCTGTGGGTAACAGAGATTATATGATACCAATAGTAACCATTGAGCAATAGCTTATTTTTCTATTCATCTTAGGTGCCTACACAACAACTCATATCATATCTCAGACAAGGATAGCTGCAGACTTTTAGTAAGCCAGGCCATGAAAGCCAGAGATGGAGGGAAAAGAGAGATGCATTTCCTTGCGGCTACACAGGCATGTGCACAAACAGAAATGCAAACACAGGAAGAACACTTTCCTACCAAGCAATCTAGTTAATAAAATATTCATGTTGCTCTAGTTGGAGATGCTTCATCACACTGGAAAAAAAATACTAATGCCGGGAAGTTTCCTCTTTTTACCCTACCCTTAGTTGAAAAATAAAGGAGCATCCAGGCCTTTCACCAGGAGGATTTTGAAGCTCTGATGATAAATAAGGAACTGTGTTAAAGTAGGAGGGGAAAGGCAGAAGTCACTATTCCTCCTCCTCCTCCTCCCCTTCCTTCCTCCTGCCAATCATTGGCATAGTTGGTTGGCTCCCACATCTCCATTATTAACAGTTAGAGAACAATACAGAACTTCAGCTCTAGAAGAATAAGGAGGAGTCATCTCCCTTCCACAGATGACAGCACTGTCATTTGCAGGCTGAGCTGCTCTGGGCAGCTCTTTGTCAGGCTTCCCCTTCCAAAGCAAGCTGGGGAAGATATCCCTCCTCTCTCTGAAGCAATTGAGGATGAAGGAGGTAAAGGAGGCAAAGGGGACTCTCTCTGGGGGTTTCTCAGAATCCATTTTCCCATCATGGGGATGTGGACTGATATTTGGGGTAAAGAGTTATTTGTTTCAGCCTCAGACCTCAGAGTGTGAAAGAAGTAAGGAAACTCCTCTCTACCTAATGCAAGACCCACACAAAACTATCTATGTAGTCTGTCATGAAGCTGAGAATATTTTAAAAAGCTATCCAGATACATCAGACAGATAGATACACACAAAGGCTAAATAGCCAAGTTTGTTAGGGGGCCAACAAAACAACTAGAAATTAGATAATCAACATTTTGTGGAAAGAAAGCTGAATTTGAGGAATGCACTTTCAGAAGGTGAGTTGGTATCAAATGACATATGAGACAGTTAATTTTCAAACCACACTAAAGCTCCACAGGGAATAGTGTGAAGAATGTACTCTGTGGTGGGGTTGGTGTAAGGGGTCACACAAGATATGGGAGAAAACTATCGAACTTTATTTAGGCCTGCCATGTTTTATTCAAAAGATTCCTTATGTGTTTCTTTGAAAGTATAAATGTCTTAGTAATATAGTAACATGTAAATATACACATAGTAGTATATCTTCAAGACTGTTTTGCTGATAGGTAGAAACTATACTAAAAGATGGAAACTGCTGTTCTAGAGGACAGTGATTGTTCACTAGATGCTCTACTTGGAAAACTGATCCATCATCAAAAAGGAATTACAGGCTTCCTGAAGTCGAATTCTTGCAAAAAACCTGAAAATCCTAAGGTACTAAGGAAAAAGGAATAAACCAGAGAAAGAGAAGAAAGATTTATCTTGTCAGACCAGTGAGGAATGGATGAGAAGAGAAGACTGGGAGCCACCATTCCTTGCTACTATTGGTGACAAAAGGTGCCTTGGTTAATAACTGCATGACTCCTTGAAGTACCAGTGTGGTTGAACTCTGTGCTAGGTATCTTCTAAACATTACCATTAATTCTTGTCATGACATCTCCAATTTATAGATAGACCAAAAAAATAGTCTTTGAAATAGTAAGTGACATAAAGGAATATTTTTAATACAAAGCAAGGTTCCTGGGGATCTATCAAGATATCTCCTTGGAGCCACATAAGCTACAATGTAGAATGTTATGGAGAAGATCAGCGTGGTCCTTATGCAAGGATGACATAAAAAGTCAGTGAGTATTGATATTATTAAGAAGAAAAACAGCAGGTGTGATGGTGGTGGCTGTGAAGTTGAAGCCAGCCTGGTCTACAGAGCTAGGTTCAGAGTAGGTATGACTACACAAAGAAACTCTGTCTCAAACAAACAAACAAACAAACAAACAAAAACAAACAGGAAGAGGAGGAGGAAACTATAAAGCAAAGAGCTAGTTCATTATGTCCATCTTCATTATTGATTTGTTATAAGGGCAAAACAAGAATTTTTTCCAATACCAATTTAAAACAAAAATACAAGGAGAGAGAGAATATGGATTTTAACAGTAGAAATATTGAACAATAAGAGACCCATTATAATACACCCTTGGTATATCTGTCAACTATTCTCCTAATTAAATTGCTACTGTGTGGTTAATAGTGTACATACAGAATGTGTGCTGACCTCTTAGTAAAGGAGAGAAGCTAGATTTCCCTCAGTTGTATAAGTGGCACCCACGTTAAGAGAACATAACACCCACCTTGGGACTTCATCCCTGTGGTTCCAAAGCCTCTGATGCCTGTGGTGTGTTCTTGAGGGTACTTCTCAAGCATGGCCCTTCGCTGAAAATGAATGTGGATGCTCACAGTCAACTATTGGATGGATCACAGGGCCCCCAATGGAGGAGCTAGAGAAAGTATCCAAGGAGCTAAAGAGATCTGCAACCCTGTAGGTGCAACATTATGAACTAACCAGTACCCCGGAGCTCTTGACTCTAGCTGCATGTGTATCAAAAGATGGCCTAGTCGGCCATCACTGGAAAGAGAGGCCCATTGGACAGGCAAACTTTATATGCCCCAGTACAGGGGAACGCCAGGGCCAAAAAATAGGAACGGGTGGGTAGGGGAGTGGGGGGGGGATGTGGGGGACTTTTGGGATAGCATTGGAAATGTAATTGAAGAAAATACGTACTAAAAAAAAAAGAAAAAAGAAAAAAAAAGAAAACCCCACTCATCGTACAGCTTCTGAAATCTTGTTTATTTTCTCCCTAATACTCTAAGATTCTTCCCCTTCCCCTCTGATTTTCCTGAATCCCCCTTTGCGTGTTCATTTCTTGAGATGGAAAAGAAGGAAGAGGGAGGTTAGAGAAGAAAAAATTGATAATTAAACAGAGCACAACCCTTTAATTAATGAGCTTCGAGATCAACTGCCTGACCTGAGGATATAGTATTAGCCTACTATGTGGGAGGCCATGGGTTCAACTCCCAACACTGAATACATCATTCATGGTGACATAGAACTATAATCTAAACACTTGGGAGGTAGAGTCAAGAAGAGCAGAGTTTCATGTCATTTTCAGCTGCATAGTGAGTTCAAGGTTATCCTAAGACAATGTAGCATTAAGTAACAAAATGATAGCACTGCTAAGCCATCCTTCTAGATATAGAACAACGAGAGGTGGAGCCCATGTTAGTAATGGTGACTGTTTTATCTTTTGGGATGCTTGGTAGAGACCCTTGCCTCTTCTCACTATTAGTAGGAGATAATTTTCTCTTTTTGCTGTTGCTTTCAAATGTGACCTCAGAGCCCAAGATGTTTTTTGGACACAAAGAACTGTGGTGGTTTGGATAAAATAATGGCTCCCATAGGCCCATAGGGAGTGGCAATATTAAGAGGTGTGGCCTTATTGAAGTAGGTGCAGCTTTGTTGGAGGAGGTGTGTCATTAGGGGTTAGGTTTTGAGATCTCAGATGCTTAAGCTAGGCCAGTGGCTCAGTTCTCTTCCTGCTGCCTGGAGATCTGGGTATAGAACTCTCAGCAACCTTTTCAATACCACATTTGCCTGCATACAGCCATGCTTTATCCAACATGATGAAAATGAACTAAACTTCTGAACTGTAAGCCAGCCCCAATTAAATGTTTTTCTATACACGAGTTGCCTTGGTCATGGTGTCTCTTCATAGCAATAACACCCTAAGGCATTGACTATTCAAAGAGAGCCACAGAAGCTGTCCTAAGAAGTCTTCCATCTGAGGATTTCACTAATCTATAAGCTTCCATCTTAGCTCCTCTGCTCAGACCCACGGGGAAAAGTGTTCACAGTTCTCTCTACGCACAAATGGAATATTTGTGTATATCTCTTCAGAGTTCCTAATCTCGGTGCCCCATGTGAACACTTCAATTTATCTTTGCAATATCAGTCTTCCCACGAAACAAAAGGAAATCAGATTGGAAACAGACTTCACGTGGACAAGCCAGTTTGTTGAGTTAACGTTATATATAGTGAGCATCTGATATTTTTCCCCTCAGAGCTGAAAAGAAAATAAGAGAATAAAAGTTTTGTGAGCAGATTGTTTTCTGGGGGGTTTATTGAATCCTGTCTTCTTTCTATCATGTCCCTCATTCTTATTTCTGACTCTTCAGTTCCCCTGTGTCTCATCTCCACTCTCCCCTGTTGAGCCTGCCTCTTTCCCAATCTACCTGAGGTGCCTTTGCTGGTATGCTCTATGTAAACCCACATCTACTGCGGGTCTTAGGTAATTCTCCTTGGTTTAACCCTTGTCTGGGAAGACAGGTAGAGCATCAGCAGAACTCGAGCTAGGTTATATTTCAACTGAAATTGGAGCTACAGTGCCTGAAAAGTGTGCCTGGGTTTCCCTAGCTGTCTGTGATGGCTGATCTTAGTCACCAGCTGAAATCTGGATTCATCTGATAGGGCTTATTTGTCTTTTAGAGGGCTTGGTATCATCCAATACCTTCAGGTACTTGCTCAGATGTAACAACACCCACGTAAAAATTAACATTTGTTCTGCTGCCTCCCTGCCTTCGCTCTTTTTTTAAAATTACATTTATTTGTGTGTGCATGTGACAGGTTACCTGGTACTCATGTGGATGTCAGTGGACAACTTTCAGGAGTTGGTTGTCTCCTATCACCATGTGTGTCCTGGGGGATCAGACTGAGGTAACTAGCTTGGCAGCAAAGGCTTTCGTCTCCTGAGACATCCCATCAACTCTACCTTTGTCTTCTTGCTGGTGAGGACTTCTGTATCACTGGTACCGGTGATGGTGTTACCACCAGAAGCCAGCTTCTTCCGCATTCCAGTGTGTCCTGGAGAGCAGCAGCTCTCCAGGAATCCTTAGGACTTCATCATTACTGTGGGACATCCGGGGCATCTAGCATAATGGATGGAGATGATACTGGGTTCTCACGATCTCCAGTGTTCAGATGGACAACATGGGACTACTCGGCCCTTATTGTTCATGCTCCTCTAGTAACTCCCCTTTCATAATACGAATGCATTCTCTTGGGTGTGTTTAGAGCACTTGTCATGTATTAGGTTGGATCTCTTATATTTTTCTAGATTTAAAGCCTCATTGTCTAATTTGATCTTTAACTGCCAGTCTGTCCACTGACACTCCTCAGTCACTATCATTCTAGAACCCAGTTCTTCTGTCTAGTTTTTATATGCTCTCATTCTTGCTCACCTCCAGAAACCCTAAGTATATGCCAGGCTGCTCTTATTTTTTACTTCATCTTCTTCCCAGATGCATCGTCCTAAAACAACAATCTCTTGTATAAAGGACAAATATTTCTTCACGTAAACTCCGTCCCAATTTCTGGCTATAGGCCGACTATACAGCTGTGTTTAGTTTCTTCATCCCATCCAAAACCAGTTAATTTTTATATCAAAGTTAATAAGTAGGTACAGCATTAATCTTCTAGTCTAGAGTTGATACACCAGAAACCTAACTTCACGAGTCAAAATATTTCTTTGGCAGTTGAGTTTTTATCCCTATATATGTGCATTATAGTATCAATTAATCAGATATCCATTGTCAAAGATGGTTCAACTTACCATTCTTGAATGCCTTGTACTTTGCATCTTTCTAGAGAAATAGTCTTACCAGCTTTTCCCCTTAAAGGCATCAAATTCATAACCTATTTTTTTTTGCAGGCCTTTAAATAGTGTCTTGCCTAACTCAGTTCCCTTGTTTTCCTTGACTTCTATCTTGCTTGCAAAGTTATAAAGACACACTAGCCCAGTGGTTCTTATCCTGTGGGTCTGGACCCCTCTGGAAGTTAAAGGACCCTTCCTCAGGGTTTACCTAAGAGATATTCTGCATATCGATATCTATGTTACAATTCATAACACTAGCCAAATTATATTTATGAAGTATCAATGAAAATAATTTTATGGTTGGGGTTATCCTAACATGAATAACCGTATTAAAGTGTTGCATCACTAAGAAAGTTTGAAAACCATTGCTTTAGCCAATGTCATTCTTGGTTAACAGTGGTCAGAATGGATGAGAACAAGTACACCCAGCCTTTGTGGGACTCAATAGAACCATATGTAATGGGTTCTGCCTGCTCACACTCCATTTCCTAGAGAAAGCATTAGGCAGACAGCTCGCTCCCCGGAGACTGCCCCTGCATTTGACACTTAGCACAGATGCAGCCTACATCGCTTCTGACTGGCCAGCTAAGGATATGAGCTACTACATCCCTGTGGAGGCTCCATTAATTCACCAGCTCCACTCACAAAGCCCACTTATATATGTTTATAGGTGGTAAAAAGAATGTATTTTAAAGGATGAAAATTAATAGTCAAGTGAGGAGAGAGATATACCAGGTAAAGTCCAGAAAAGTCTTGAAGGTCTATCCCAGTGGAGTCTAGGGACTCAATCTCCTGCTTCATGATGATCTGTGATTTACCTTCCTGTATGCCTCTCTATTTCTTTAGCTGTCCAGAAGGCTCCCCAGAGCCTATCAGTTGAGCTTTTATGGGGACTTACTGCATCAGCATGACTGAAGCATGGACAGCCATGGGACTACAGAGCTCAGGGAATGACTGCGAGAATAAAGTGGTTTCCCCACAAGCATGAGGACAAGATTCCAGATCCCCAGAGCATACGTAAAGTGTCCAATGGGCATATCAATCCATCTATAATCCAGCCTTGGGAGGTAGATATTCAATAACGGTAATATCCTTATTGCTGAGCTCTGTGTTTGAGTGGGAGACATGCCAGGATTGAATACAATAGAAGCACAAGAGAGAATAGTTCCCAACATAAAATCCAGGCCTTCACATGTACATATAAGTACACATGTATACCCACACACGAAAACTCTCTCTGTCTCTCTTACACAGGCACACACGCGCGCACACACACACACACACACACACACACACACACACACATGCTGGAGTATGTGCACATACAGAAAGAGGGGGAGAGATAAAGAGAAGGATACAAGAAAATAAATGAGGGTCAGGAAAATAAAAATGGGTCAGAAATATAAGGCTAACAGAGTAGGTAGTAAACTCAGCAAACCCTCCAGTTTCTTCTTGGGCTCACTATGTTGCTTCCTTTGTTCCTAGATATATGGTAGAACTCCAGAGCAGGAGGCCCCATGATGTTATCAGGCAAGATATTTCAAAGCCTTTCCTGGCACCCTGTTCCAAAACAAAGATGGGTACTTCTGGGAGCTCACAGAATTTCTACTTTGTAGGTCCTGCCTTGGAGAAGGGATTATGAGCAATGGTGCATGAGTAAAACCTAAAATATATTTCCAATGTAAAACATCCAAACCCAAGTGTCCTAAAATCAGGAACCACCAGGCTTTCTTCCAGATATAGCTTTTCTTCTAGAGTGGGATGTGCGTGAGCAAAGGACTGGCTCTGACCTGTCCACTGCTGACTTCCTGTGTTTTTACTCAGATCCTTGTATTCAATGGATAAAAGACTCGTGATGAATCCCGCTGGGTGGGTGAATGAACAGAATTCATCTAATGAAACTTCTCCTGACCCTGATCTTGTCGTCCATCAACCATGCTACCCAACAACCAAAGCTGGCAACTGTGCTTCACTGATGCCAGAATCATCAAAGAGCTTAGCTGGCCCCTGCTGTCTAAGTGTCAAGCCACTCTAATCTAGAACTGACTTCCTAGAGCAGCTAAAACGCAGGTTCTCCCATCTCTAATTGTTCCTTATTGTGTTCTGCGTCCTTTACCTCTAGGAAGTATTCTTCATGGTTTTCTCCCAGCTGCTTCTTTTCATTCTATATTTTCTCCTGAATATCATCTAGTCTCATAAGTAAAACGTAAATCTGGGCCATTAGCACCATCATTGCCTCTAACTACAAGGTCTCATGTTTAGTTCCATGAGAGATAGCTGTCCTACTAAAGTAGTGAACTATTTCTGAAATCAAATTTGTCATACTCCTCTGTAACCTTTTTCATTAATATATTTTTTTCTAATGAAGAAGGCATTGTATAGAGCTGATTTTTACCCAGATTTTTAATATCATAGTGAATTCAAAGTCCCCACTCTTCCTTGCCATAATACTTGCTGGTTTCTGACCATGTCTTTGGTGTCAAGTATTTCTCCTCCGTAATCATCCTCAGTTGGATCATTCTTTAAGCCCTGAACAAGCTATTCTAACAGAGCATCTCACTCTCAATATGCATCAATTTCCCTAGAACACACATTTAATTCTGTCTTTTTTTGTCCTCAAAAAAAAAAAAAACCAACTTCAAAACAACCTCATGCACATAACAGTCAATGTATTCCTTAAAGAAGCCACAAAGATTTAGTGATTTTTTTTAACAAAATATGTCCAGAGGCAGCAAAACATGGGAGACTATAGTTAACAATAGCCGGGCTGGGACCAATACTTCTAATATGCTCTTAGATGCTCTCATTCAAAGAAATGTATATTTATTTTAATGCAAACATTCAATAATTACCAATCCAGAGTCACATTTTCTCTCTACTTCTCAGACTACACTTTTCTTTCTTTCTGTTTGTGAGGAGTGGGTGTGGCAGCAGTCCCAAGATGGCGCCCGGGACTGCAGCCAAGTCTTATGACTTGCACCTGACTTCCTCATACACCTGAAAATAAGCCAGTCCATCGTGAGAACTGCGCAGGTGCACCATGATGCAAGATCAGACCACATGATGAGTGATGATTCTGGCCGATGGACTGCTGTTATGTGGACTGGGCTGATGGGGTGTAGTAGAGGGGTTATATAAGGGATTGCAATTGGGGGCTAGAGAGAATTTTTTTTTCTGCATGCATGTTGAAAGGTGCCTGAATAAACTGCTTTGAGAAGAATGCTGTGTCGTCGCTCTTTTCTGCTGGTCAGATACAGAAGCGACATCTGTTGTTGGTTTGGTTTGTTTTATTTTATTTTGTTGTGTTTTGCTCCCATTTACAGCAGGCATGCTCCTCCACCAACTTGTACAATGCCCCATCTTTCCAAAAGCTGCAGTCTTCTACAGAAGCAATGCCATTACAGCTGATAGGCAAGATTACACCCCTGTGTGTGTGTCTACTGGCCTTAAGCACTTCGCCTTATAGCCATGGGGGATGATTAGGAAGGAGTAAGGCTGTCCAAGACATCTTAAGTGTCAGTTCACTGCACATGACGGTCTATAGCTATCTTGCTTGCTTATTCCTGATAAAAATGAATCCCAAAGGGACAGTGATGGGGGCCCTGGTCATGAGTCATGGCACGTATGCAGCACCCTTGAATGGATACAAGCAGACAGCAGTGTTAAGTTAATAGCCTGTGCTGTCCCTTACTCCTCATTGCCAACAATGGGTCTTGCTCTACATAGTCTGGATTACTTGTTTTAAGGTTCATCATTCCTATGAGGCACAAAGGCCATAAAGAGAATAAGGCAAGGGGAGGGGAACACAGGCACCAAGCTAACCCCCTAGCTTGTGTTATAAAACCTAGCCAGGAAGTAGTAGGGCAGATAAATGAAATCAGAGAAATAAAAAACAAACAAACAAACAAACAAACAAGAACTGAATTTTCAGGAGGAATGGTCCCACAAACCAGGCTGGAAATATTAATTTGAAGGCTTTTCTCCTTGCTTCTCATTTTCCTCTCTTTGTGCTATGCTGGAGTCTGAGTGGAAGAAGCAGATAAAAATACTCAGTGGGAATCTGCTTCATTAACAAGTCACCTCTTCCCAAATTCCCTCTAGTCAAAAATGTTTCTTTTTTTTTTTAGAATTAATTTTTTTATTAGATATTTTCCTCATTTACATTTCCAATGCTATCCAAAAAGTCCCCAATACACCCCCCCCCACTCTCCTACCCACCCACTCCCACTTTTTGGCCCTGGCGTTCCCCTGTACTGGTGCACATAAAGTTTGCAAGTCCAATGGGCCTCTCTTTCCAGTGATGGCCGACTAGCCCATCTTTTGTATCAAAAATGCTTCTAAAGGTGCCTTTCAGCAACCACACCAAGCACTATCATGCATTTAGGGTCAGTGGACAAATGATGCAATGCTTGCAAGAACAGACCACATGTTTGCCACCACGGGCTGACAGAGACCTAGTTAACTCATTGGGTGATCTACTTGCAAATTCAACTTGTACATTTGTGTGTGTGTGTGTGCGGGGGTATTGTTTTGTTTTGCTTTGTTTTGCTTTGTTTTGCTTTGTTTTGTTTTGTTTTGTTTTGTTTTGTTTCACTCATTGACACTGGACCAAGCCAACCTGATTTTTCATACTAGTTAAATGCTGGAGTCCGTCCATGGCAGACTGAGATAGGAAGTTTCTTTTACAGTCGCACACAATTTTAAGACACCTAGGGAACACGCATGGCTGTGCATCCCACACCCACAGGGAATACCCCATTCATCTGCATTAATAATGGGGAGCAGCAGGCTAATCATAGCTCATTTGTATTTGGCTTTAGAATATGCTATGTGGGTTTTGGCAGAAGATTTACCTTGCTAATTATGTCTTTCTTAAATTAATAATACAGTTAATTTGCAGTCTCTTAGCAGAAACCCATACAGCAAAAAGAAACATACTAAGTCACGATGCTGTGGGGTCTCCCTGTAGCCTCTTCCAAAGCCCCATCCTTACGATCTCCAAGGAGGAAGTTCGGGTGAGGCACACAGTGCTCAGCAGAGAAGAGTGAGTTTGTTATAAGGTAAAGTGTAGTGCTCCCAGCAGGAACATGGACAATGGCCAGAGGGAACATCAGGATAGAACAGCCTCACAGGATGAGAGGACTGTGGTCAAAACACCACCTTGTCAACCTACATAATTAGATAGGTATCATATTACTTCTGAAAGTTCTTAGAGCAAAAGGATTTCATGCAGAGATTCTCCTATCCATGTGGTTGACAGGTTGACAGACCTGGTTGGTTGTTTGGTTAGTTGGTTGGTTGGTTGGTTGGTTGGTTGGTTGGTTTTATGTATCTTCTTTATAATATGTATGCATGTGTGTTGGATGGGTATGTGTATGTGAGTCCAGATGCAGAGGTATCAGACCCCCTCTCCCAGAGCTAGAGTTACAGGTGGTTGTAAGCCTGTAGGTGCTGAGAATAAAGCCCAGCTCCACTACAGGAACAATGAAGGCCCTTAACCTCTGAGCTACCTCTCTAGCCATGAGGGTAATTTTTTGGACCATGTGACCATGCAACCGTAGATTAAAATTAACAAGAAAATAAGCATGGATTTATATTAAAAAAAAAAAAAGGCATGTTTTACCTGAATGGAACTCAGCAAAGCCCTAAAGTCCCGACCCCCTCCCCTTTAGTAACCTGTTGCTTTCTATCTCATGCTGGTAGACTTAAGGAGCCACAATGGATGCTCTCCTCTTTCCTTAACCTATCGACATTTTCCACTTTGCAAAAAATGTAATATGTTAACAGGGACATAGGAGGTGGAACACCCAGATGATGCTGGTTTCATAAAAAAAAAATAATAATAAATACAGAGAGAAAGAAATGGAGGAAGAAAGGAAGGGAAGAAGGAAGGAAGGAAGGAAGGAAGGAAGGAAGGAAGGAAGGAAGGAAGGAAAGAAGGAAGGAAGAGATAAAGGAAAAAAGAAACAAACAAAGGCAGCTTCTACCCTACAGATCACCCTGTCAAAAGATATTTTAGACAACAGAGTCTACAAAGCATTAGAGTCTTCCATACACCACCTCCAAGAATGTTCTCAGCCCCGTGAGAACTGTTTCTTCTGGAAAACAAGGAACATTTTCTAGAAGATGGATGGGCTTTAATCCGTTTTTTAAGGCCTGGACATAAATAAGGTTATCACCACCTGTAACTCATTTCCTTCTTTGTATTTCCTTAGCAATTGTGGGCTTCAAGACCTGGTAACAGTTTTGCAGTTTCAATTCCTGTTTTTATAGGATGCTGATTTTATGAGACAGGTCCATCCTCAAAGATGTTTAAGCTTGCTGATATCCAACCAGCTATCCAGCAATAAGAGAAATCATAACCAAAGTGCCTTTGACTATGTCTATATGTATGTGTACCTGCCCATGAAACTGTACATCTACATAGGAGAAAAACCTTTGGCATACTAGACAAAGATAAGGTGTTTAAATTATCTGTGAAATCACTGTGACTTACTCAATTCTCTAAGCCAATGATGTTTTTCTCTATAGTCTTTTCTCATTCCTTTGGAAGTAAATTAGGAGTTTCATTCACAATCAAATGAGTGTGTGGCACGCCTACTATTGGCTCTCAGTATGGAATACTGTAACTAGCTTGAAGTTTTGTGACTTCAGATCTGAAAATTTGGGCCTCAGGAAATGGCCAGTGGGTTAAAGCCCTTCCTGTGTAGCCTGAATCTCTAGGACTCACGTAAAGGCTGGAGATTCTTGATGGCACAATCAATACTACTCCCACTAACACAGGGAAATGGGAGGTAGAGACAGGAGAATTCTCACATGCTCATGAGGCAGGAAGCCTGGCAAATCCTGTAGAAGAAGATAAAGGAGGCCTTGTCTTTAAGAAGCAGAAGGTGATGACCACCACCAGAGGTTATCCTCTGATATGCACATGTGTGCGGTGGCACATACTCCCTCATTCATACACAGGAATATACATGTGCACATACATACAGGTAAAGGCCTCAGGACATGAAGAGACAAAAATAGAAAGAGACTCGGTCTTCATGTGCTCTCACTGATAGTACTTAACTTATGTCTATGGACCATCTCATTTAGGAATCATCAGATAAGATCGCTGATATGAGCCCAACTCAGTTAATGGGTTTACTTTGATCATATACAGGGAAACTGGGGATGGTTACCTCATTTTCTGGGTAATCAAGTATGTGATCTCAAAAGTCTCATGGATCTCCACCGAGATAAATTTAAAGGAAAATCCATTAGCAAGTCCATGCCAGCATAATCACATTGCCCATTTATAAACTTTGACACATTCACAGACAAATCCAGACAGGTGGTCACCTTGGTAGATACTAATATCATTAAGGTGAATTAAATGGCATTAGTGTATTGTTAATTTGTCTGGTTTTGGATCCATGGGAACGAACACATGAACTTTGACACATTCAACTTATCTCTTTCATCATCAGTGGGTGTGTTTATCTGAGAAATTATATTTGCTTGCCTTTATCTCTCTTGTTTTAAGTAAAGCTCTACACAAGATCCTTGCAACTTCATCTCCTGGTAGGAATGTCACCAGACATAATCTGTAATTCATTTATAATTAATCTATTACACCAAGATATTTTCACCAATATTATTATGACTGTATAAGAAAAAGTCAAAACACACATAGCTGGATGAATCTCTTCTGAATGTTCCTTAAGGACTTAGGCATATTATTCAATTTTGATGGGTAAAAGACATGTGTCAAACCCTCACTGAGTTATACCTACAGGAATCACAGGACACTTGGGAAGTGCTTTAGAGTTCTGCAATTATAAAAGAAGCTCCCTTCTGTAGGGACAGCCATATTGATTTTTTTTTTTAATTACAATGACATGGGAACTTTGCTATACAAGAATCAGAGCAACCAAAGGATTTCACAGGATGAAGTAGGAAATTACAAATAATAAATATATTTCAGTATCAAAAGCCCCATATCTCAACAAAGTATTAGTACATAAAAAATCTATGCCAATAGTAAGCTGATTATGAATGGATAATTAAATATGGCTTTGCAAAGCTGACTGGACAAAATTAATAAAGTACTAAGGCACATGAAGTGAGGGCCCTGTGTTATAGTATGTTAATTAGCCCAACTAGCCACCATAACACTACATCCCATTTAAAGTGTCACTTGGAGCGATTTTATAAAAAAAAAATGAAAATAAAAATAAACAAGAAAACATTTAGAGATGAGAAGCTCTGACACAAAGAGCTGAGTGGTCCTCGAGTGAGCTATAAAAACAAACCTGGGAGAAGCAGCAAAATACAGAGCACATGAAGGCCAACTTCAAAAGGCTCAAGCATTGGCATGGAGAACTCTGCCATAAGGTAATCCACATGTCACAGAGTTTGATAATTAAATTTATTTCTTTACTTATTCACTTGTTTGTTTGCTTATTGAGTAAGAGAAGAGACAGGTGCTGGTCAGGCCAGAGGATGATGTAAAGGATTGGTTATCTCTGTCCTCCGTGTTTGTCCCAGGGATAGAACATGGGTCCTAGAATTGGTGGCGTTTATCTCACTAAAGTTTTTTTGAGTTGCATATAATCGTGTAATAGTCATCTTGTTGGGAGAAAAGCCTGGATATGGCATGCAATAAATCTATAAGCATATTTCACTTCTCATGAAACAGCACCATGACTATGATCAGAGACTACTTCCTCCTTATTTTCCTAAACTGTAAATCACATCAGTAAGTAGGGTATTGTGAAGGTTGATTGGTAAGCTTCACAAAAACACATGCATGGGGTTCAGTGTGGAATAGCCCTCTATATGAGTCTCTTTCTATCAGCTGATTTCAAATATGAAATATTAAATATGAAAGCAAATGTCAGGACTGGTTACTCTGTCCAAAAAATGCAAAGGCTAAATTACCTTGTTAGAAAAATATAAAAGTAGGAAGTTCCTGAATGAAATTTGAGTACATACTTAATTCATTCCAATCCTAAATTTTAGAGATTGTAATTCAAAACACTAAAAAATATTAAGTTTCACCTCAAGAAAAGAGAAAAGTGATACCAGATAAGTTCACAAAATTAAACACAAGTTAGTTGATATTTGAAAACTTGTTCTATATTTCTGCTACATCAAAATTCATATGTGTTCTTTTTATACTGGTCAAGGAAAAAAAATAAATGAAATATGGAGAAAATGTAGAAAATGCTTCACTTAAAATAGCACTTTCCTAGCCATAAATCATATCTAGTAAAGACAATAATAGATAATATAAAATAACACCATTGTCTCAATCCTTGATATTTACACCAAAAAGGTTTTGGGGAAATAATCTTTTTAAAAATTGCAACTGTCAAGGTAAGCCTATGAAACGATACAAAGCTAAAATGTGAAAGAATTTCTTTTTTAATTAATGAATATAATTAATATTGACTTAAGCACAAGATTTAACTAATGCTCCAAGCTCATCTATTTTATGTTCTACTGAACAAGCAGAGAGCAGGATTTGTGAACACCACAGCTCAGGCTTCTAGGGATAAACACACACCAAGGGACAAAGTGATGTGTTTATAAAATGTAAACTATGTGCATTTGTTTAACTATACAGTTCTTAATTAAAGTATGATACAAAGATGTTTATAGATTTATTTTGTGTGTGAAAAGGATTTGCTATTTTCAGCTAAAATGTAACTGCAAATGTGTCAAAATGTGAAAATATGAGAGCAAGGCAGCTCTATGCATACACATTCTCTCTGTCTCTGTCTCTCTGTCTCTATTTGCCTGTCTTTCTCTTTCTTTGTGTATGTGTGTGTGTGTGTGGTGTATGTGTGAGAGAGTGTGTCTGTGTCTTGTCTCTGTCTCTGTCTCTTTCTATCTGTCTCTGTCTGTCTTTCACTCTCTGCTCATTACTTATGATCTAATGTTGCATGAAAATACGGAAGACAGGATTTCATTTGTATGGGAACAAAGTCATCAGTCTTTGTAATCCAGTCTGTAGCTACAAGCAGCACCACAGTCTCATATAGTCTGAAGAAAGACTATCCTTGTCTTTCTCAGCTTCTTAAGATCTGGAATGATGGAAGCCAAAGTTTTCTTATGTGCCACCCTGAGCATCAAGCAGAGGAACCATTAGACTGAGACCTGAGGTACCACTAACTTGCTGGCAGTTCTCAGCTTTGACTGTTACATCAGGACAAACATCAGTGTCTACACTTCTATCTTGAATCAAGGAATCTTGGGATATATTTTGTCAGATTCACAAACTCATTGTTGTTTGACTCTAAATTAATGATCATGACTAAGCCAGTAGGCTCTAAGGGATAGCAAACTGAAGAGCCAATAGAGATTACTGGTTAGTCGGTGGGTCACAAAACAAAACAAGTAGATATGAATAAAAGAAAAGGAGGGAGAAGAGGTTGGTTGGTTGGTTGGTTGGTTGGTTGATCGATTGATTGATTTGTGGGTGGAAACTCATAAATGGGACATAGGTAGTAAAGGCAGAGTAATTAGTATGAATGCTGTGCATTTGCAAAGCTGCATAAGAAAACTTTAAACAATAAAAAAATACTCATAGGATGAGCTTAGCCATGTTCCTTCTGTTTCTTCATTAAGACTACACCAAAATGTCTCTTTATATGACACCAAATACAAGAGGCTCCACAGAAATACAAAAGGTGGTTGTTTGGGTAATTTTAAAATATGTTTATGTGTTTCCAAAAATATAACCAAATTCATTTGGGGCACATGGTGACTGTTATAAACAAATGAAGTTCCAAACAAAAACCACAATAATTTCTCAACAGATATGCTTTCTTCTGTAATCCAGGAAAGTTCTCATGTATAAAAGGAGAGCAAATTGCTAGGGTAATTCACATTGGATTCCTAATTGCACGTTTAACCGAAGAAAATTCTGTGTTTGAATTCGGTATTTAAATTCACTACAATTCAGTAGCAATCTGAATTCCCAAGTTCAATTTAAAAGGTCATTACCCTCTGGAACTGAAGGTGTTCTCTTAATTACAATGTTGCTAATGAATTGGGAGAAAAAGACAGTTTGGCTCAGTTCAATTAGCACATATAAGCCAAAACCCAGCACATGTGGGAGTTCCCAGAGCTTGCTCTATGTGCTTGCCTAGCTCCTCCTGCCTCTCCTTATCCAGCTCCCCTAACCTATCTCTCTCCCTTCTTTCTTTCCTTTTACCAAATTAGTTTAGTATGTGTGTGAAAAGGAGGAAAAGGAGAGAGAAAGGGGAGAGAGACAGAGAGGGAGAGGGAGATAGAGATAGAGACTATGAACGTATATGATGTGTATGTATACAAATGTTCTTGCCTACTTCGAGGCAGTTGGAAACCAGAGATCAACATCTATTTCTCTACTATTTTTGAGCAGGGTCTCTCACTGAACCTGGAGCTGGCTGGCCAGGAAGCCCTGGAATCCATCTGACTCTAACCCTCCTGCACTTTCCTTCACCAGTGGGCCAAGATTTTTGCCCAGGTGCTGAGAATCTGTGCTCAAGTGCTCTTACTGTTGCTCTAAGTACTTTATTCAGTAAGTCAGCCATCTTCTCAGGATGTATCTTCCCAAGCTGAAACATGACAGTCACCCATTTCTTCCCTCTGGAGACTGTGGCTGATTCACAATTCCCCAAGCTCAAGTGAAAAGCATTCAAAGTTGGATGGGAAATTTTACTTAGATTTTCAAACCAGAACAGACCACATTTCCTTCCACAAAATTTCAATTTTGATATATTGTGCATACCGCACTATGGAGAAGTTAACATGGTCTCCTTCTTGGGACCAATGGAAGCTTGTCACAGTTCACCTGAATAAGAAAAGAGGCATCCTGTGGTGATGGTCTATTTGGTTAAGACTCACATGGCCCTAACAGGCTTCAGGTAAATAACAATCTTCTCTCCAAAGTAATTTGTAAAACTCAGAAAATTAGCTTTTATGAGAAAATCAATAACAACAAAAAATTTGCTGCTAAATTAAATTTCGGTGAACTTCATAACAACTGTTCCATCACATCTGGAACTTAACTTCAAGGGAAATTGTTGATTGCAATAGTCCCAGGTTATTCCCTCTGTTATACTTAAAGGGTGCCGAAGGAAATATCTCAAATTACTCCCAGTAGAGTTAGCTAGACTTTGCTTTTCTTAATTCACTCAACAGAACACTCCAGAGTTTAACTGCACTCCAGGGCTTGCCTCATGAGAAGCTGACCAATACACAATAGACCCCATGTTTGCTTGTTCATTTTGTGTTTAATAAAGTTTTGCTTTTAAAGAGAGACAGAGAGAAAAAGAACATAAAGTCAGTGGGCATTGATGGAATGATAATGATGATCTGGGAGGAGCTGAGATAGGGGAGATAATATGACCAAATATGAAAAATTTAAAAATCAAAAACCATGAATGTTGGAGAGTAAACGAAGGGGGGGGATAACAACTGTCCTATAAAAAGGCTTCAAGAGTATAATAAACAAACAAACAAAAAAGAAACTCAAATAAAGAACACATTTGTACAAAAACCAAAACCAAAAAACCCATGAACACATTAAAGAATAGATTTTTAAGTAATTCAATAATTCAACAACTTTGCACTGAGATTAAAATATATCAGGTATCTAATGATAGATTGAATTAATTTTTAGAACAAGGAAAGCAATCATAAGCTGAGAGTTTTCTTATGCATAAATAGATTTATCACAAATATTAAAGTTGATTAATCACTCAATTGTGAGTTTTTTAAAAGTTCCAGGGGGATGCAGAGATAGCAATGAGAACAAAAGTGCTTGTTGTGCACTTGTGAGGGCCTACCTACATTGAAATTAGGAGACAGCCATGTGAAGTGCCTGTAACCCAAATGCTATGGGAGAAAGGGATGGATACAGGATAGGGGATAGCTGGTTGCTAAGCTACCTCCAGGTGCAGTGAGAGTCCCTGTCTCAAGGGATTATGACAGAAAGCAAGGGAAGAGGACACTGCCATTCTTTACTGGTCTCTTTATATTACAGGGTAATGTGCACCCAGGCACACATACAAGTGTGTAACGCATACACACCACTCATGCAATAGAGATAGCCACATAGATAGATAGATAGATAGATAGATAGATAGATAGATAGATAGATAGAAATAGATAGGTGGATGGTTGGATAGATAGATAGATAGATGATAAACAGACCATCATCAAATAACCTACTGTTATTTGAAGAAACCTATTGTTATTAAGAAGTCAGAGACAAAACAAGACCTTACTCCTTTGTCAATTGGCCCCTAGACAGTTTTAGCAAAAGAAGAAACCATTTCTTCTCATTATCTTTGCAGAGAATACTCCAGAGATAAGCCATCATTTGTACTCTGAACAAAATTCTTCAAAGATTCTTTTTGAGTGTGGTGAAGTGAAACACGTTCCTTAAAGCAAAGATGGAACTCAATGAGAAAAGCATTCTCTTTTTTTTTTCACCAGAAGAAATCCTGTTGACAAATTTGTTGTATTTCCTCTCACAATTCGACTCACCCCACTTTTTCCTGCATGCAGTTTAAAGGCATAAATGGGCTTCTTAAAATTTTGCCTGTTATCACAAGCTTTTCCTCAAAAATCCCGAGTTCATGATCTCTCCAGACTCACTGGAGAGTCTATGAGAAAATGATCGTCTCTATGAATGATACTTTCCTAAGGAATAGAACTATTAATTCCAAGGGCACACATAAACGAGTATGTTTAGCTGCCTCTGTCACAGGGTCTATGTGCACTCTGCAATGGCTAAGCAACCCCATCTAACAAAATAGGGGGATACACACTCGATCCTTTTCAGGTGTGAGTGTGTGTGCGCGCGCGTGCGCATGCATGTGCATATATGGAGAAATAGTAGTTTCTCAAATGTACATGTAATTTTCTAATGACACAGGATAGACATAAAGTTTTATTTATTACATGGCCAATGTACAGAAAAATGGTATTTTATGACTAATTATGCCATGCCACTCATGTCACTTTTTATTATATGTTGGTGCTTTTTAAGTGACTAGACAATGGTAGAAATTTTCTGCCTGACTAATGGGGTTTTGTCTTAAATTTTGCCGTACATAATAAGAAATGCCATATATAATAACATAAGTTACAGATAGCAGCTATCCCGGACACCAAATCAAACTGCCCAGAGATAATTGTCAGTCTTCCTAAGATCCATTTTCTGACCTAGTAAAATTTTGACTTTGTAATTTTAAAGGGATCTCCACATTTCATGGAGAATTAATGAAACAGCCCTATGTCCAGAATTTACTGCTAGACTCTAAAACATCCCAGAATAGAGCCATGTCCTTCAGGGAGGAAAGGAAGACAATGTGTGGCAGACAAGACCTCCAAGCTGATGTGATTGTTTGTAGGGTAATATGGTGCAGAACAATGGATACTGGGGTTCTTTTCTTCCCCCCACATAATTTTTCTTTTTATCCCAGATTTCTCATGCTCAAAATATATACTTGGCAAATAAATATTTAACATCATCTTCACTCTTCAGTGAATTTGTGGTTTCTGATGTGTAACTGAGGAAACAAAGAAGATAGCTCCTAGAAAAAGAAAAATATTCCCAGACTATTTATTTCCATTTACTATTTTAAGATATCAGATCATCCTTATATGAACAGCTCTGCAGATGTTAATTTGGTTTTAATCTATTTAAATAATGGGCTCTCCACCCAGGACCAGGATGTCTTGTGCAAATGAATGAGATAAGCTTTTGTAATTTCAACTCCATTTACCCGGAAGCAGAGTTCTCCTTTCAAACCCTGTAACTGTAGTCTGTCTTAACTGAAGTTGTATCAACAGCTCCGCTAACTCTAATGTAAAATGGGAATCATATCTGGGCAACCACCACACACCACTACCTCCATGCAAACAACCATACCACACAATATGACCTATGGGAACAAGCAAGAAAAACCAAAAGAAGTATCTATAGCCACTGATCGAGTTCAATTAGGCCATGCTTACATTTTTATTTAATAATTGCCTCTTAAGGGTATTTTAAATTAGCATATGTAGAGTTATATTTTTTTAAATACCAGTGTAAATAAAATGTTTCATTTTTCTAACATTTCTAAGAGAACCATCCAAATTGTATAATTTGGGCAATTTAATTTGTAAACATATTTCTCAGTTATAATTATCTGCATAATAATTGCTTTTCATGGGGGTGAAATAAAATTTCTAACATGAAAATGATATTGAGCCTGATACCATAATGCATATGTATTTCTGTATACATGCATATGTGAGAGAGAGAGAGAAAGGAGAGAATATAGAATTGTCTCAGAACACACAGGAAAACTCAAATTTCTGCCTGAAGGAGTTAAAAGCATTAAGAACAAAACCTTTTCAGATGACAACAAATATGCTCTAATCAAGGGAATTAAATATATCTCCTGCCTCCAACTAACAGAACTCGTCCGGAGTCAGATCTTGCAAGAATAACTGTGCAACCATCAGAGACAACACAACATGGCAGTGTTTCTACCTGTTGGGCTATGTTATTCACAAAGAACCAAGGGTATTGTGAGAAACATGAACGGAGTTATCATTTCAGACCTGTGCATGTCTTAAATCTTTTCTTTCTGTAAGAGTCGCTAGCCATGATGGGAAGTCAGCCTGCGTGAGGGCCTTCTCTGAGTTATCTGCAGGAGTTAAACCCATTATCTTTTGAGGCATCCTCGATGAGACCAGAGTGAGTGTTCCCAGGATTTAGACTTTGTGTTTCAACTCCAAGAACATGGATTTTTTTTTGTATGCTTATAATATTTAATTTTGTCAAATTAATTACCTTTCTGTTCTGCTTTACACTAGCATTCTGAGGGATTAAAACTCCATTTTCCAACCCTTTCCAGCAGGGTGCCACGTGCATATGGACACTTTGTTCCTGATCTTTCCTCTTTCATTTCCTTCTTTTCTGTCGGGAGAGTGCATTTCCTCCTCTGACATGCTGTTCCCAGGAAGACAAGCAGCAGCTCCTCTTGCAATTGAACTGCTTTGGTTTGTTGCTAGAAAATTATCACCACGGGGGGGGGGGGGTTCATGACTTGGAAGATAAGAATGGCTTAATTGCCCTTGCCCTTGCCCTTGCCCTTGCCCTTGCCCTTGCCCTTGCCCTTGCCCTTGCCCTTGCCCTTGCCCTTGCCCTTGCCCTTGCCCTTGCCCTTGCCCTTGCCCTTGCCCTTGCCCTTGCCCTTGCCCTTGCCCTTGCCCTTGCCCTTGCCCTTGCCCTTGCCCTTGCCCTTGCCCTTGCCCTTGCCCTTGCCCTTGCCTTTGTGTGCGCCTTTATTCACTGAACAGTTCCTAAGAGAGAAACTGCAGGCACTGTGGACAGAGCCACCTTAGCTTGTGAGGTACTTTCTGACTCAACTGGACTATCTTCACATGTCCATGGTCATGACCTCTGAGATCACGAGAAAGGCTATGCAGTGACCCAGCCGGGACTTTGGTAAGAGTCTCTCTCTTTAAGCACATCTTCTAGGAATCAAATTCAAATGCCCTTCTGAGATTATGTGTGCTATGTTCGGAAGCCATGGCTATAATAAAATACAAACTGTTCTTTTAAAACAATTTGAAGATGTCTTATAAGGGCACAGTGAAAATGGCCTGGTAGGTAAAGGGCCTCTCAAGCAATCCTGATGTCCTGAGTTCAGTTCCTTTGGACTTACAGGATAAAAGAAAAGAACTGATTCTGGAATTTTTTTTCTAATCCCCACATGTATGTGCAAAGTGCATGTGTATGTGCGAGATGGCATGTCCACATGTGCATGTCCACAAACACCAAAAATTGCTTATATACTATAAACAAGGCCCTCTGCAGAGGAAATAATTCTGGCAGCTGAACTGGAAATTAAGCAGGGCTTCATTTATTTTTATTTTTATTTTTATTTTTATTTTTATTTGTATGCATCTGTGTGTGTGTGTGTGTGAGTGTGTGAGGGCATGCATGCACATGTACACAGGTGTGAATGCATGCAGACATGCACTTGTGAGATTGATAAGGTACACACATGGAAGTCAGAAGATAATTTCTGTGAGCCAGCTCTCATTCCACAGCGAGTTCCATTCATCAGACTTGGGGTGTTAGGCTTGTGCTGACAATTCTTTCACCCACTGAACCATCTTGCTGATCTAGGAGTACGTTTTAAGGTATTGATTAAGGAAAGGCTATATCAGGGAAGGGCACACATAAACAAACTTCATAGAACAGGCAACCACAGGGCTGTCCTTGTTTCAAGGACAGTTAAATCAAAAGTAAGAATTTGAAGCCATTCACAGAGTGCTTTATAAATGCATGGAGTGGAGTGCCTGCTACCAAAATGGAAGAAGAAAGACTTCTTAAAGTAGTTTGTATAGGGCTGGGCCAGGAAGGATTTTAATTTCCATTTACAATAGTCCAGTCAAACAAGAACTGACAAAACACAAATTGAGAATTTCAATATCAAAAGAGGCCTTCCTGTTTACTAGCATGCTTGCACACATAACACATAAGAAAGCTACTTACCAAGACCAAGGGTCCCGTGCCTATGCACAATTCTGTTTGACATGTTTTCCTACACCAGCACCCATTTTTACTTCTTTATGATACTTCTCTGATTAAAGGATATGTTAATAAATGTTAATCCTCTCTCATATTGCTTGGTTTACAGATGTGTATTTTATGGTTTTCACTCTCATCACCTAAGCTTCCTGCCAGATATTCATTTATTTAGAATAAAAATGGGAAGAGCCAAAGTTACAAGTCATTCTTAAGGCTGTGGAGTAATGGGTACAAAATTATAGGAGCCAGAACTGTCTAGTATATAAGCTTAAAATATAATATATACATAAATATGAAATGATATCTAGTCTCTAAAGAAGGTAAGGTCCTGAAACTAGAAAAAGCCTCATAAAAATCGCCCTGCTCAAATAAAATCATAAAGTCATTAGGATTTGACTTTTTGTTTAAATGCAGAAATTTGCTCAAAAGCTAATTAATCTCTACTGGAAGACCTTATGAAATACTTTTTCAACAAAATAACAGATAATAGGGATGTTCTACAGACATTATGAAGAGAGACTACTCTACATTTCCCAACAGACAGGATTTCCGCATCTCTGTTATCAAAAAGACAATCATTATTCCTTTGGAATGTGATGAGTCTAGCTTGAAGTGGTTCTAGTTATTTTAAAAGGATAGCTGAACAGGATGTCTGTCTTCAGAAGGGGAGAAAATGAGCTCCCATGAGAGAAAGGAAAGGGGAAATGGGAGAAGTGCAGAAGGCAATTTGTAGGGTAAAAGACTGCAGTTGCTCTAGAGATGGTTTGTCCTGGGAAAGCCTATTCTCTGAAGCAATGGTTCTCAACCCTTGGCTTCCAACCGCTTTTGAAGGGGTAATGACTCTTTCACAGGGGTCTCCTAAGACCACTGGAAAACACAGACATTTACATTATGATTCCTAACAGCAGCAAAATTACAATTATGAAATTGTAGTGAAAATAATTTACAGATGGGGCCTCTACCATGTGAGGAACTATATTAAAGGGTCACAGCATGAGGAAGGTTAAGAACCACTATTCTAGGACTACAATTTCCTAAATTGATCAAGCCCATGCTGGGAAAGAAAGCTTTGATGTACTTACTGGATTTTATTTTTTGAAGAAGGCTGGACATATCAAAGACTATAGATATAGCTATAGATTTGTTAAAGTTTGACTATTTAAGGTTGCTTAGTATATTCTGATTTCTTTAGATTGTCCAAAACACCATTTCTTAAAATAGTTAAGAAGCTTGGAGTAAGGGAGGCACCTTAATGTTATAGTCATGCAACAAAATAAAATAACGGTCATCACAATGCCCAAAGCTGATGAGTAGAACATAAGTCAAATGTTTCGACTTTCTATCACCTGAACATTGTTTAGAAAGTATTTAAGGTATTGGCTCTTGATGATCTTTTACTATTTCCCCATGCTGGAAAGACAGAGTTTGGGTTTGGTTCCCTACACTGCGAGTGCATGAAAAGCTGTCTATGCTAGAAGACACGGAATCATATTTGATTGACATTCTCCCTTAAACCACAAGTTTGCTTCAGTGACGGAAGTACCTTGTTGCCAACTAGCTTTTACCACTTTAATAGAATCATTAGCACCTTGTCAGGCTCACTCACCTAGAGAGGCAACTGGATCAAAGACAAATTGCTTACTTTGTGCCTTTGAGCTGATCGTTCTATGATCCTGTGCGTCCACTTTCTAGATTTTATCTTATGGTCATTAGCTTCTTAGAGATCAGTAAAGAAATAGTCTATATTACATTTAAATTATTAAGAACTTGGATTTATTTCATTATTGTATTAATTTATAATTGGTTAATTGGGTTTAGTTTGAAACCTCAAAAGTTTCATAAAACAGGTTTATTACTTAATCCAAGCCTCCAACGTAAAAGTCTTAGCAACTGACATGGAAGGACATAATGACTATAATTATACCTCTCTTGTGTTTCAATAAATGAAATTGCCCATTTGAGTTTATTCACAAATCTCAGGTATAATCACTCTATGACTGTGGGATTTCTAAGGGTTTCTTTATATTGAGAAATCAATTGCAGTAAAATATTTCAAAAATCACCCCCCTCAGGGATTGTTTAATGACTTTGCAAATAACTTCCTGCAACTTTAGATACTAAATCCATTTAACCACACACACATAGAATTTTTCTATAAGCCTGGAATCATCATCTGACATCCTGGATTCAGTCTTCAGTATCAGTGGATATACACTCAGTCACCTGTTCCCAGTGGGCTCAGATTTCAGCATGCTGCTGTCTTACAGACGTATTCATCTATAACAACAAGGATCATGGTTCTCTATACACTCCCACAGGCTATGAATTCTCAAATGCCACACTTTTGAAGTACAGCATATGTATGACTATCTGCATACATTATAGATGTTTTAAATTTTGGCATAAAAATCTCCTGTCTAGGCATACTGAGAGTTCCTAAGGCTGGCCAGTAAACTATGTTGAGAATACACAACACAGCAAGGTCTTGTGATGATGCTCTTAGATCTGAAATTCAGAAACACATTACCAGGATGTAAGGGATATCTGGATATCCCAGAAATCAAAAGCACTGAAACTTACACTAAAATACAACAGAAGAGATATGTCAATTCCTGTACTTGATCTGTACATTCAGTGTAATTATACTTAGAATCTTTGTAAATATTTCCGTAGAAATTGATGCGATGATTTTAAGATTTAGATTTTTAAAAATAAATAAATAAGTTCTAGAATGAACAACTCAACACTGAAACAGAAGAAGAGAAAAAGTGCTTAAGAGTCAGGTCAGTTCCATCCATTTGCCTGAAAAGTCAGGATGTCCTCGTTCTTAATAACTGACTAGTATTCTATTATATAAATGAACCACATTTTCTGTATCCATTCTTCTTTCGTGGGACATCTAGGTTGTTTCCAGCTTCTGGCTATCACACATAAGGCCGCTAGGAACATGTTTTGTGGAATTATTGGGAATAATGTTATAGCTGGGTCTTCAGGTAGCTCTATTTCCAATTTCCTGAGGAACCTCCAAATCAATTTCGAGAGTGATTGTACCAGTTTGCAATCCCACCAGCAATGGAAGAGTGTTCTTCTTCAACCACATCCTCTCCAACATGTATTGTCACCTGAGGTTTTGATCTTAACCATTCTGATTAGTGTAAGGCAGAATCTCAGGGTTGTTTTGATTTGCATTTCTCTGATCACTAAGGACTTTGAACATTTCTTTATTTGCTTCGCAGCCATTTGAGATTCCTCAGTTATGAGTTCTCGGTTTAATTCTATACTCCATTTTTTTATTGGGTTGTTTGGGGTTTTTTTGGCGATTAACTTCTTGAGTTCTTTATATATTTTGGATATTAGTCACATCTCTGACCCATAATTGTTCCAGTCTGAAAGAATTTCTGGGATGGAAATGGAGAGTACCCTGAGGAAAAGAGGGTCCAGCAACAGGCCCAGAGTGGGATCCAGCTCAAGGGGAGGTCCCAAGGCCTGACACTGTTACTGAGGCTATGGAGCACTCACACAAAGGGACCTATCATGACTGCCCTCCAAAAGACCCAACAAGCATCTGAAAGAGACAGAGGCAGATATTTACACCCAACCAATGGACAGAAGCAACTGACACCTGTTGTTGAATTAGGGAAGGCTGAAAGAAGCTGAGGAGAAGGGTGATCCTGTAGGAGGACCAGCATTCTCAATTAATCTGGACCCCTGAGATCTCTCAAACACTGGGCCATCAAACAGACAGCATACACCAGAAGATATGAGGACCCCTAACACACATACAGTAGAGGACTTCTGGTTATGTGTTCATTCAGAGATGACGCACCTAACCCTCAAGAAACTGGAGGCCCCAGATAGTTTAGGGGTCAGGTGGGTTGGAGGGATAGAGATAGGGATCCACATAGAGATGGGTGGTTTGGGAAGGAAGTGTGGGATGTGGAACAGTTGGAGGATGGAGTGGTGGGTGGGGAGTGGAATATGGGATGTAAACAATAAATTAAAAAATCAAATAAAAATTAACAAAACAAAACAAAAACAAAAACAAAAAGAGTCAGGTCAGTTTATAAAGGATATATGTCCTAGTTAGTTTTAGCTGTCAACTTGATAAAGCCCAGAGCCATCTGTGGAATTCTCAGTTGGGGGACTGCCCAGATCAGATTGGCCTGTACCCATCTCTATGAAAAACCGTCATGATTGTTGACTGGCACGGAATGATCCAACCTAATATAGATGGTGCCATTCCAAGGCAGGGGGAATAGCTCTTTAAGAAAGCTAGCTGAGCATAGCCCTGGGCAGGACCAAACCTGTATGCAGCACTTTTCCATGGTTTCCTGCTTCTACTCCTGTTGAATTTCCATTCTGATTCCTATTGGTAGTGGACTCTAATCTGCAAGTGTTGGTTAAATAATAGCTTTTCTCTGAGTTGCTTTTGGTCTGGGTGCTTTAAAACAACAACAGAAAACCAAACTAGAACAATATGTGTCTGATATGCCTGTACTTATTTAATCACTGGATTAACTATTATAGAATGGTCAGTCTGTGTCCCATTAAAGATATAGCCAGTGCTAGAAAATGCATGCAGCCATTATACTAGATCCTGTTCATATAGCTAGGCAGAAAAGAAACTCAATATTTTCCATGTACAAGAGTGAATATAAAAAGGGCTCTTTTAGCTCACTGTTGGCCATCTGTGAGCATGCTCCGTAATGTCCTAATCTAAAAGATATGAAATACGAAGCCTTCTGGCTGCCTCCTGCCAAATCAGGTAGAATGAAGATGGTCTTGTTGATTAGAAAAAAATGTTAATAGCAACCAGGTCACATTAAAAAGACTAGACTTCATGAGCAAAATCAGTCATCAGCACAGACAGGAATAATTTATAAAATATATAAGAAAGAATGAGTGAAAGAGGGCAGGGGAGATAGATAGGTAGGTAGGTAGGTAGATAGATAGATAGATAGATAGATAGATAGATAAATTGATTCTGAGCTTTGAATCTGTTCAGAACCATATTTTTCTCCTATCTTCTACTGTGTGATTTTGGTGGGCTGATTCACCGTTTTTAACTTTGTATAAAATAAGGCAAATAATATCTAAATGAGATAATATGTGTAACATTGCCTGACACACAAAAGCACTTACAGGATAGCTATTACTATAAGCATTATCTACATAGTAATTTTTCCATTTCTAAGCTCTTTCCCATTAACTATGTAATTTTGTCTTCACGACTACTCTGTAGGGTAGAATTATTTCTATTCTGTATTTAAGGAAACTGGATCATAAAAAGGTTCAGATACTACCAGACAATCTGGAGAAGAGTGATGCTTACCCACACAGAGAAAAAGGAGAAGAACTCAAGTGAGAACCCCTTAACAACCCCATAAGTAGCAAGTTTTACACAACTATTTTCATGTCAATATAGTCAATCCTTAGGAGTCCATCCTAACTTTTAAGTGTTATCTTTTTACATTCTGCTGGAAAGACATGCATCAGAGGGGTGTGGGTGTTTGGACAGAGGAATACAATGGATGCCATAGAACTGTGATATCTAGATTGCAAGGTACTGTTCATCATATATCTTGTGCATTTAAATTTAAAAATTATCAAGAACTTTCCAAGAGAAAAGTATTTTCTCATTAAGATAGTTGGGGTTAAATATGCAATAAAATAAAATAATGGTGGTCTTGATACCCAAAGCTGATGAATAGAACATGAACGTTTTGACTTTCTATCATCTGAACATTGCTTAGAAAGCTCACACTATGTTCGATTCTGATGCTCTTTTCCTTTTTTCTTCCGATGCTGGAGAGAAAAGGTATTGGGTCAGCCCCTCTTACCCTTGAGAATTAATAAATGCTCTGGAACTGATCAGGACTAAATGGCTGTTGACAGTCATGTGTGAGGAGAAAGTCTGAGAGATAGGTGTTTTTATAGTGATCACAACATGGAATCCAGGAGACCTTTCTAGCTTCTATTAAAAATACTGGCAAGAGGTTGGGAGTGTAGCCTCAGTGACAGAGAAATTTCCCAGGTGCTCACAGCCTTGGGTTTCATCCCCAGCATCAGGAATAATCCAACAAAACACATCAGAGGACTGCTTACAGGTTTCGCTCACCCTTCTCTGCAGGCTATCACTCAGCAGGGATTTCTGAACGTGGGGTGACATTTGGATATTCTATGGGAATGACACCACTTAGGATTCTGCTAGTTGCAGCTCAGACCTAATCATTTTATTAATATCTCCTTGCTAAGATGTCTGACTGACCACAAGTTCCAGAAACTACATACAGGTGGCTCAGGGAAATGCCATTTTTATACACTGCGACATTTAGAAAATGAGAGCCAAAAACATACTCCTGTCCCTGTTGTAAATAAATATTCTGCTGTTGCTTGTTCTGCTGCAGTATTTGATTGGGGAAACAACAATAAGCTTATCACAGCCTCGAAGACAATAAAATTAGGTACACAATGAGCAGATATCTCCCCACTGTCCTGAGCTCACAGGTCAAGTGCTTCTATGACAACAGTCCAAATTTCTAATTAGGAAAAATTGATGGTGTCAGTCCAATTCTTCAAATTGCTGACAGTGCTTCCCACTGTCACGTCTCGCCATGGAGTCCTGTCAGCTCATCCACAGCTTCAAAGGTATCAGCACCTTGTTTATGCCAAACATGTGTGGGAGAACCAAGCTGTAAAAGTGACTTTCGAAATGAGAAGCCTCTGTTGGCATCAAGGGCAAGGGTCTAAAGATTAAAGCCTCCAGAGTTCTTAAAGCATGGATCCATTTGTGCATCTCTGGGTATATGAAGCAATTCTTGTAGCCATGCCCAGTGCAAGAAGACTTGCACTGACTTCTGGGAAATCTCTTCCAAAAAGGCGATAGAACCACACCTAGTGCTTCTGCTTCAGTCCTTGATAACATCGCATACATGTTGAGACTTTTGAATCCAATGAACCTTAAATTTTGACTATAAATGTCCTCGTTTGGTTGCTCTCCCAGGTGCATATAGCGGAGTGCCAGGTGAAAGAAAGTCCTTCCCACTGTCCTAAGAGTTCCTAAGTAATCAAGACACTGAAGGACCTCACTAGAGTGCATACATGGAAATATACAAAAATAGACAAAGAGGAGGGACGGCTCAGTCAATAAAGTTCTTGATTCACAAGTATAAGATCTGGAGTTCAAGCCCCGGCACCCAGATCATCCATTCATTCACAAGGGTAGGAGGGACAACCTTGTTCTTGTTGAAAGGGGGCTGACCCAATACTTTTTCTCTCCAGCATTGGAAAAGAAGCCAGAGGTGGTAGCTATCCACTTGTAAACCAGTGCTGTGAATCTGAAGACAGGAAGCTTGCTGGGACTTGCTGGGACTTGCTGGGACTTGCTGGTCAGTTAGCCTAATTAAATTAGGAAGCCTTAGGTTAAAAGAAAGACCTTTTCTCATTAAAAAAAAATGGATAAATACTGATAATGTTGAATAATCTGAATAACCTGAAACTGATCTCTGGTTTTCATTCATGCATCCACACGTATATGAGCACATCCCCCCAACACACACACACACAAAATACTGAAATGACATCTTGTTGTAGACCTATGTTTTCCATTAGTAGATAGCAAAGAACAAGATGGTGGATCTTGCCTCTCTTTCTTCCAGAGGATTTCCCCACTGGGTGGAGAGAAGGAAGGGAAAATTTCAGTGTAAAGATAAAATTAATTTATTTTATTTTATTTATTTATTTTAATTGTGAAATAATTTATTTATTAAATATTATATACTGACTATAGATTAAAATGTTTTATCTAATTTATTTTATTAATTAAAAATAGAAAGAAATGTCCCCAATAAACTAATGTGTTTGAACAGCCCAGTAGGTGGAGCTGTTTGGGGACATTATAGAACTTTTAAGTCATATTCTTGCTGGAATAGCTATGCCAGTGGGGTGGACTTTTGAGAGTTTATAGCCTTGCCCCACTTACAGTTCACGCTTTGCTTCCTACATATAGATAAAGATATGATTTCTCAGTTTCCTGTTTTTGCCACCATGCCTTCCCCTCCATTAAGAACAGCTAGCCCTCAGGAACTGTAAGCCAAAATAAATTCTTCCTTATGTTGCTTTTGGTTGTAGTATTTTTATGATAGTAATAGAAAAGTAACTAACGCAGACATCCATTCTCTATAGTCTGGAATTTAGTGACCCTCTAATCTACTCTTGTAGTAGTTCTGCAGATATTGACGAATCCATACTAAAATTTACAGGGAAATATTAGAAAGAATAAAGTGAGAAGAGAAAGAACACTTATCTCAATGCTTCCTAAAAAGCGCACTTGGAAGACAACCTTGTGTTAAAAGAGGGTACACACTGAGATCAATAAAAGCCAGCCAAGAGACCAGAGGCATGCTTATACGCACAGATCCATTCATACTTGCCAAACGTGTCACTTAAGTGGTTGGAGATGATAGTATTTTCAACGAATAAGGGTGAAAGAATTGTTTATAGGCAATAAATAAGCAAATAAAACCTTGAATCCCACCTTTGATGACATAAAAAATTAATTACAAATAGATTATAAGCCTACATGTGAATCTTGCAATTATACAATTTCTAGAAAACTCTGAAGAAAATCGCCGTAATCGACAGAAGAGACAAGCATAACTCATATCTAACAATATTGATATAGTGTACTTAATTTGACTTCATCAAAATTGAAAGTTTTAGCAGTGGATAAGACACTTTGAAGCAGCAAAGAGGACAAGCTTCTTTGTATACTATCATCTCTGTATATCTCTATAATTACTATCTAACAATGCAAAAATGGTAAAACCATCAGTGGAAACAGAAATATTGCTGATGAGAACTAAACTCTTACAACCTGCTACCATTTCAAAATACAGCTATAATACAGTCCAGAAATTGTGTGTGTGTGTGTATGTGTGTGTGTGTGTGTTTGTGTGTGTGTCTGCATGTATGCGCATGAATACATATTTCTAGTTTGGAAGATATTAGGAATCTGATGATAAATGGACAGCTCTGTGGACTAACTGGAAAAGAAATCTAGGAAATGTATACCTCCAAGAGAAAACTTATGTGTTATGTTAGTAACATCTCAGTAGTGTTTTTAAAATAAGATCAATAATTTCAATAGATAAGTGAAAATTAAAGCCATAAGAAGCAAACACTATAGATGCCAACACAACACAATCCATCTGGTTAACTGACTTCCTTTATGCACAAGAGCTTAGAAATCTGCCTGCATCACTCAGGCAGAAGAGCAAAGCTCATCTGCATTCCAACATCAAGTGTGAAAATGGAACCAGTTCACAAAACATGGGGTTCTATACACATGAGTCCTGTGGGAAAAGAGCACATGTAGGCACCCCTTTGGTGACCTTCTCTTTCTTTCTGTCCATCCTTTCTTTTCTTTTCTTTTCTCTTCTTTTCTTTTCTTTTCTTTTCTTTTTTTCTTTCTTTCTTTCCTTCTTTCTCTTTCTTTCTTTCTCTTTCTTTCTTTCTTTCTTTCTTCCTTTCTTTTTCTTTCCTTTCTTCCTTTCTGTTTTTTGCTTTTTAAAAAAATTCTTATTTACTTATTCATTTTATATTAGTTATTCACTTTACTATCCCCCTCCCCGTCACCCCTTCCCCAGTCCTTTTTCCCCAGCCCCTTTTCCTCTGAGAGAGTAGGGTTCCCCTGGGTATCCCCTGACCCTGGAACATCAAGTTTCTAAGAGGCTAGGCACATCTTCTTCCACTGATGCCAGACAAGGCAGCCCAGCTCAAACAACATGTCCCACAGACAGGCAACAGCTTTTAGGATAGCTCCTGCTCCAGTTGTTTGGAACCCACATGAAGGTCAAGCTACACATCCCCTACATATGAGCAGGGAGCTCTGGTCCAGCCCTTTGTCCTTATGCCCAGGGAGGCCTGATATGTTCTTTGGTTGATGGTTCAGTCTCTGGAAGCCCCAAGGGTCCAAGTTAGTTGACTAGGTCTTCCTATGAAGTTCCTATCCCCTTCTGGGCATTCAATCCTTCCCCCAACTATTCCATAAGAATTCTCCATCCACTGTTTGGCTGTGGGTCTCTGCATCTTTCTAAGTCAGATACTAGGTGGAAATTCTCAGAGGACAGCCTTGCTGGATGTCTGTCTGCAAACATAACAGACTATCATTAATAGTGTCAGGAATTGGTGCTTGCCCATGGGATGGGTCTTTCTTAACTTAGGCAAGTTATTGGTTGGCTTTTCCATCTCTGATCTATCCCCCATCCTGAATTTCTTGTAGACAGGATAAATTTAGAGCTGAAAGTTTTGTTTGTGGGTTGGTGTCTCTATCACTCCAGTGGGATTATTGCCTGGCTACAGGAGTTGGTCTCTTCAGGTTCCATGGCCCCAATTCGGTGAGTCACAGGTAAGGACACCCCTCAATTGATTCTTAGGTGCCTCCATCCCAGGTATCTATCTCTTCCTGGAAATACCCACATCTCCCTACCCTTGTCAGTTGCATATTTCCATTCATTGTCATGGCCATATGGCCATCCCTCTTGTCCCTCCCCACACATGAACTTAACCCCCCTGATTCCCTCTCCCATCTAGTTCCCTCCCTCCATCTGCCTCTTATGACTATTTTATTCCCCATTCTAAGTGAGATTCACACTTCCACACTTTGGCCTTCCTTCTTACTTAGCTTCTTTGGGTTTGTCAAGTGTAGAATAGGTATCCTGTAATTCATGGCTAATATCCACTTATAAGTGAGTACATACCATGCATGTCCTTTTGGGACTGGGTTACCTCATTAAAGTTGATATTCTCAAGTTCTACCCATTTACCTGCAAAATTTATGGTATCTTTGTTTTTAATAGCTGAATGGTATTCCATCATGTAGATGTACCACATTTTCTTTATCCATTCTTCAGTTGAGGGACATCTAGGTTGTTTTCAGTTTCTGGCTATTATGAATAAAGCTGCTATGAACATAGCTTAGCAAGTATCTTTGTGGGGTGGTGAAGCATCTTTGAGGTATATGCCAAGGTGTGGTATAGCTGTGTCTTGAGGTAGAACTATTCCCAGTTTTCTGAGAAAGTGCCAAATTAATTTCTAAAGTGAATGTACAAGTTTGCACTCACACCAGCAATGGAGAAGTGTGCTCCTTGCTCTAAATCCCCGCCAGCAATGTGCTGTCACTTGAGTTTTTGCTCTTAGCCATTCTGATCAGTGTAAGATGGAACCTCAGAGTTGTTTTGATTTGCATTTCCCTGATGACTTAGGACTTTGAACACTGTGATTTTCAGTTGAATGTACGGTGACTTGGTTTAAAGGAATTTGTCGATTCCAACTTGCATGGATCATGCTGGTAACAAAATGAAAATTTGGCTTCTAGGCCTGCAATTATTCACCACTGTCAGCAGGCTTAGTGGTTAACTCCTGGCCAGGTGTCATTACACAGGGTAAAATGGGAAAGGCTTGCATCTCAGAGCCTCACACACCAATTACTTGTGTGTCAAAACTCTGGGTACACTACTTGATAGGTATTTAGGCATGCTAATGTTTAACTTGTTCATGTTTCAGGGTGTGGTTTCGGTTTTTATCTGTACTTAGGAGTAGGAGACTTGTTAGTGGTGGACTTGGGTTACTTTGTCACTTTGTAAGATTGTAGGGAAAATTAAGCAGGAGGAAGGAATAAAGCTGCTGTGTGCAGATCAATGGCATCCACAGGGTATGGCACCTGGCACTTTAACACATCATGGTTCAACTGGTTCATCATGGTTCTTACTAATACCTTCATGTGAAGGTGGAATGTCTCCTTTATAAGACAAGAGATTTACAATCACTTTTTAAAGGACATGTAGCGAGGACACAAATCTCAGCCTAAGGGTCTCATATTTTACTGTGCTCTCCACCATCTCTTAAGGTTTCTCAATAGGACAATCAGACTTTTGATCTTATTTATTCATTAGTTTTGGCATATACTGAATGCTGTTTTTCTCATAGATCAGGTGCAAAAAATACAAACAAGACTTTAATCTTTGGGGTTCAGAAGAATGTATGGGGATAAATGGGCCTTGAAGCTGGGATGAGTGAGTGAGTGAATGAATGAGTGAGTGAATGAATGAATGAGTGGATGGATGGATGGATGGATGGATGAATGAATGAATGAATGAATGAATGTATGAATTGAGACATCCCTGCTTTTGACTTGTTCACATGCTGCCCTAAGCTGTGGAGATGTCTCAGAAACATTCCTCTTGTAGAGATATGAGCATGGTGTTCTGATCTTCAGAACCCATGCAAAGACCAATGGGACAGAAAGCTTCTGTAACCCTGTACTGGTGGGCACAGAGGGAGCCAAGTGAATTGCTGATGCTTACTGGTGTTGGCCAGCTCACATAGCCAAGTCAATGAACTTCCGGTTCAGTAAGAGACCCTAGTCTTCCAAAACATACATGAAGATGCACACAAGAGAGATGACAATTGTCACCCACTGGCTCAGGTACTTGAACACTTGGTCCCCAGTCAGGCTGGTGGGGCTGTTCAGGAAGGTTATAAAGGCACAACCTTGCTGAAGGAAGTGTATAACTTGAGGTGAGCTTTTGGAGTTCCCTAGCCCTCACCCTGCTTCTGGTTTGTTCCACTCTTTGTGCTTTATATTTAAGGTGTGGTCTCTCTTGCTTCTTGCTCTGGCTGCCTGCTGTCTTGGGTCTTGTCATTATGGACTCTCTTCTTGGAACTGTAAGCCAAAATAAATTCTCCCTTCCTTGAGTTGTCTCATTAAAGGTGTTTTATCACAGCAGCAGAAAAGTAACTAACGATAACCAACAGCAACCCCTGACCTACATGCACATGCATACACATATACATACATACACATGTACTCACAGACACATACATATGCATACATATATACATATATATATATAATCACACATATATGCACACATATATACATACATGCACACATACATACATACATACATACATACATACATGCATACATGCATACATGCACATACCCACACACTCCACAAAATCACTGTCAAATACATAGCCACTGAGCAGTTAAAACATGGCTATTCTCAATTAAGAGTTAAAAGTTTAAAATACATCTCAGGTTTATATGAGCATAAAAATGATAAAATATTTAATTAATGACTCTTATACAATTAATGGCTGACACAATAATATTGTAGGCATATTGCATTTAGTAAAATATATGAAACTAGTTTAATCTGTCTCTTTTTATTTCTACATTGTGTAAGTATAACTACTAAAATTTTAAGAGCATAATTGCTTTCTATTTCTGTTGGCCAGCATGTATCTAGAGCCATTAAATCCTGGGCTACTTGCTTTTCTGTTCCAACTTCCTTATTAAAATGAGTGTTATTCATTCTCTTTTTGAGTTATCATAATGAGTTAGGTTTTAAATGTAGAGTTTTTATGCAAATTTATACTTGTGAGGTTAGGATCAGTCATTAACAGATAGAAATGTTATGTCCAGATAGAAAATATTCCACCCCCAAAAAGAACACGGTCCGTTTGTACATCTTTCCTACTGAGAGGCTGCTGCTTTGCATCAAGGCTCTCTCAGAATCCAATGTTGCAAGTGAGGTTGAGCCTCTTCGCCCTGGCACCAAGTATTCAGGGCTGTCCATCATCTGCCCCGACTTCACCCTGTGCTCCCTCAGACACCTCTGTCCAGCTCTCATTGCTACTGTGTTCTGTAACCCAGGAGTCCGAGTATGACTGTCTTCATGCTGCTATCCCTGACATGGGATTCTCATTTCCCAGAGAATGCTCCTGCCCAGTATCCAGGATTCAAGCTGACTGCTGTTAAGTCTTGCTGAATCCCTAAACTCTTCTCATTCCATGGTGGTTTCTCCCTCCTCGAAATTCCAAAACACAAGTATCCCATCTCAACGTTATTCTGAAAAGAATCTGGTTTCCTACCCTAGGATACACTTGCATCACAGGTACAAAGAGAACAAGTGAAAAATAGAAGGAAAAAAAACTTTTCAAATGAGGAAAATGCTCTGTGCATCCTGATCAGGCTTTTTTCTTTTCTTTTCTTTTTTAATTAGGTATTTTCCTCATTTACATTTCCAATGCTATCCCAAAAGTCCCCCATACCCTTCCCCCTCACTCCCCTACCCACCCACTCCCACTTCTTGGCCCTGGTGTTTCCCCTGTAATGGGACATACAAAGTTTGCAAGACCAAGGGGCCTCTCTTTCCAGTGATGGCCGACTAGGCCATCTTCTGCTACATATGCAGCTAGAGACACAAGCTTCAGGGGTACTGGTTAGTTCATATTGTTGTTCCACCTATAGGGTTGCAGACTGCTTCAGCTCCTTGGGTAATTTCTCTAGCTCCTCCATTGGGGGCCCTGTGTTCCATCCAATAGCTGACTGTGAGCATCCACGTCTGTGTTTGCCAGGCCCCGGCATAGCCTCACAGGAGACAGCTATGTCAGCAGATCAGGCTTTTAAGCATCATGTCTGGCCATGAGAGGGTTCCTAATCCAAGGAGGAGCGGCAGCCCAATGTATGTGGCGTGTTTCTTCTCATTGAATGCATTTCTGACTCAGCTACCCCATCTTTTACCCACCAAAACCAGGAGAGTTTCCAAGACATCCTCTTTGAACAGTTGTTGGTTTGTGTACAAGCATAAGCATTGGGTTTATTTTTTTTAATCCTTTTTTTTGTAATTTATTTTGGGTCTTTACCAGGGAGAGGAGGAGGAAGAAAAAGATGGGCCTCTAAAAGCTGTGTTTATTTATAATCCAACAGATCCTTATTTGATAACAGATGATCAATTAAAGTGAAGTGTGAAACTTGCACAGCATTCTGTCAGGAAGCAAAGGCATGAGGAGAGCTGACAGCAGTCAGCACTTCTTGCAAGCAGCAGGAGCCCCCCTAGAGCCCGCTCTCTCGGCACCATGGCTCTGCTAAATCTGGCTCGCCATTTTTGAGTGTGGGAACAATCAGCCATGTAGGTAGTAGGGAAGTATTATAATTAAATGTCCACCCACTTTTTTCCCTTTTTGATGAAAGGCTCCCGTGAAACATACTAAAATAGGGTGCATCAAGATAGATGAATTTTTGATGAGTCAAAAATTCTGAGGGATATGGCGTTTTACAGAAAGGAGCTACATCGATTCACAGAAAATTTTCTGTCCTGTATCATTAACAGAAACCTATTTAATGATAATTAATATGGTGAAACCCAAGGGGCAATGTCCAGGCCATCACTATTTTAATTAGCATCGGTGGTAAGGCTCAGCATAAACGAGCTTGCCAAGGACAAATTATAATATGGCCAAGATGTCGGTTGGGTGTGGGGGATGCACATTGTAAGCCCAGCAGTGGTGGGACAGAGGCTGAAGGATCATAGCAAGTACGAGGCTGGCCCTGGTTACACAGCATCTTTTAGTCCAGCCAGGGCTACATAATAAGAACTTGTCTCAAAACAAAAGAAAGGAAGAGAAATGAAAATAAATTACATAATAGCAATCATAATGATGGCAGTCTTCTGAGAGTTATTAAATAGCCAGACGAAAGACAGACAAGGAATTTTTTTTTTTTGAAATAGGCAAATGCTTTAAGATGTTACTTATCACAGACTCCTTCTAGAAACAATTCCTCAACAGGTGATTTGTGTCTGCCCTTAATAATGAACCACACAGGCATTCACTGATACTTGAGTAAGGGATTTTTAAAAAATACTCACCTGACCTGTGGAAGAGATGGCTCACTCAGCACATAACTAAACAAGTGAGCCAAAAAGTCTAGAATAACACCATTGAGGTTATTTTGTGTTGGCCACCTACTCCTGTGCACTAGGCCCTTGCTCTGTGGTTAACATTCTTGGGTGAGACTCCACTGGAGAAAATTAAAATTTCCTTTGCAGATAATTCTTGCTTAGTGGTAGGAACCAATATCATCTATTTCTTTATTCAAGGCCCAGGGCCCCTGAATGACCCCTTCTGTGTTTTGTCTTCTGTTCGTTATCTCTTTTTCTTTTCTCTCTCTCTCTCTCTCTCTCTCTCTCTCTCTCTCTCTCTCTCTCTCTCTCTCTTTCTCTCTCTCTTAAAGTTACAGGTTAGCCATTATTTACAAAGTTCCTTTAACAATACAAAGTTTCTTCTTAGACAATCTGATAAGAATCCTTTAAAAATGGGCTTGCTTCCCCCATTTAGGTCTGATTTCAACTAGTCCACTGATTTTAGATTTCTCTGACAAATATAGTTGAGGTCTGAAATCCTAGATATGCTGAAAATAGCTTTTTCTCCAAGTCATTTAGAATGTAAGGCTCCCTGTCCTGCTATGTCAAATGACCCAGCTCGGGAATAGGATGGGTGTGTGTGCATGTCAGTGTGGGGTGATGGGAGGAGACTGGTGAGCTATCCATACAAGGAAAACTCAATCAAAACAATGTATTTAGCCATTCCTATTTCTCAGGACTCTGTTGATGCCCTCTGTCTCCATTCATATGGTAAGTTTATAACAGTTTTCTCTTTTGCTTTCATTAGGTGGTCCTTTTCAAATCAAAGGTTTGCCTGGGAGATAAAAGTGGAAGTGCTTTTGAGAAGGAAAATGGCATGAACAGTTATATTGAAAGGAAAACAAAATAAAATTTTGTTTTTGTATTTCTTAGAAACCTACAAATCTGTCAATTGACAAAAATAATAAATGAGTAGGAGAGATTTTAGACATTATCTTTTCTAATCTCCATCTAGAAATAAAGCAAACGGAAGAGGCCAAGAGTGTACCATTTTTTTAAAATTAATTTCTAATTACAATAAAATAGCATGATAAGAAAAGGGAGGAGTGTGAACACAGGTTCCTTGGGAAAGTGGACAGCGGTTCCCCAGAAGGCACAGGTTATTACAGGATCATCTCAGAGCCAGGAGTAGGATATTGCAAATTATTGGTCAAGGAGCCCTCAGAGGAGCCCAGAGCCACACAGTGGGCAGCAGTTATTGTAGGAACTCATAACAGTTAAAACACCGAGACTACATGACAGAGTGTGGGTGCTTCAGTCAAGGCTCGGTGAGGAAGAAGGGCTGGAAAGGTGGTGTGAGCCTGAGAATCAGGGAGGGGCGCTGTGAAATGCTGTCTCCCCAACATGACATGGCTCTTGTGCTAGCAAAGTCATTACAGCTGTGGTTATGTGATAAGTCGTACACAAGATCCAGCCATCAAGACCAAACAACGCTCCAGAAGGCAGGGGTTTGGGGGTGATTAAGGCAGGAGGGAGACTTGTTAAGAGGGGTTCTGGGCAATTAAGCTGGAATTAGGGTGCATATGATTGAGATATAAGGTATACATGTATAGAGTTGTCAAAGAATTAATAATATTATTAATTATTTAGGAATATTAGGAATTAACAATATTCCTAAGATAAAATTTACAAAATGGTAGAGCAGAGAAGTTGTCCTTGGAGACATGTAGTAGATAAAGGGCAACCCGTGTGTTTGGTGGGTCCTTCTACTGAGCCCAGAGTCACCCTGTTCCCCACCACATTTTTGTCTTGCTGGGCCACTGCTTTGATCAAAAGAATACAATGGAAGCGAACGCCAATTTCTGGGCCTGAGCATTAAGGGAAAGCCAGCTTCTGTTTCCTGTTTCTTGTTTGCTCTGGCTGAGGCAGGATAGGAAAGACAGGGGAAATTAGGGGATCCTGAGAGAGGAAAAGAGGCTATCACTCCTTCAACTTGGTTGAGGTGTCTCATGGCTGAAAGACAAGGACTTCAACATAGTTGAATAATCAACTCATATGTCTATACTCTGCTGTCTGAGGAAAATCTCAAAAACCAAATTATGAGCCATGTTTATGACAAAAATATATGTGTGGGCGGTAGAGCGGCCTCAGTGGAGCTGAGTTGAGAGGTCCAGTACCCCCATAGCCAGCCCAATCTCAGCATTCCTCTGACAAGACGGGAGACAGAGGCACTATAATCCTTGAATAGATAAGTAGCCTGATACCTCATCTACCTCTGCTGACCTCTGTTTGCTCAGCACCATCTTCTCCTACATAAATCTGTGAATACTCTTTGTGAACCACTTTATAATTTATAATTTCACTTACTAGAGGAAAACCCAATCGATGAAAATAAGTCTAGCTGGGCATTGTCATGCATTACTTTAACACCAGCAGTCACGAGGCAGAGGCAGAGGGATCTCCGTGAATTCAAGGCCAGCCTGATCTACAAAGAGAGTTTCAGGACAGCAAGAGCTACATGTAAGACATTGCCTCAACAAAGCAAGACAAAGCAACACGGGTGTGCCTGATCTGGTGAGATGGCTCAAGGTTAGTGCTGCTTGCTGCCAACCCTGTGAAGCTGAGTTCTATCTCTAGGGCACGCATGGTAGAAGAAGAGAACGGATCATGGTAAGTTGTTTTCTGACCTGCTCATGCATGCTATGGCAGGAGCATGTCTACAGAGATATCTGGCCCCCACCATCACACACATTAGCACACATACACATACCCACACACACAAATACATCATAAAAAAATACTCAAATATTTCAATTTACTACTGAACATTTAGACACAGACTGCATCTTTTCAACAAAGGAACTTCAAAAAACAAAACAACAACAACAACAACAAATAAAAACCTCTCCTAAGCATTCATAAGACACTTACATACAGCTCTCTCTCCTCAGAAGCCAGAAGTTGCCTCACCAGCATGTGGTGTACCGCTGTCTGTCTTTTCTTCATAACAAATACCACTTTGGCTTCCTACTGACTCATCATAAACTCTTCGCTGTGCTATAAATCAAGATCACAACTTCAGCTGAATAGAAATCTCTTGAAAGACCTCCTTGGGCTAGTGACCAGTGATGATGCTATTATGGCCCACTTAGAACTTGCAACCTATTCAGCAAGAAGCTCAAAGCACATGCAGAGGCTTTTTCTCTTTTCAATGGTGCAAACCTCTCCGTTGATAGCTAATACACATGGGTGTAGGCACAGCCCATCTTTTGTGTCCAAGTTGGATGAATATTTGGTCCACTGTATCCCAGCTAACATAAGAGAAAGGCAGACTCCTGAAGAATCCTAGACAAGAACTGCCCGCCTCTGTGCCAGTTGAAGATGAAAGAGTGATTGTAACGAATAGTTTCTTTAAGCTAATAAGTTTAGGAATTATTCTGCATAGTAAAAACTCACTGAAAGTGAAAGTGACTTAGACCAGAATGTCCCCATTACACTGGGGTCTGAAGGAAGTGCAGCCCTCTGTAATCACTTTATTCTGTGTTAAGGGGATATTCGGATTTAAAGAAAATCCATTCTCAGTCTCCCCATAGCTCATAATTCCAAAAGCTGCTATTCTTTAATGTCCACATGGAATGGGGAATTCTTAAAACCCTTGAACATTTTAAAACAAATTTCGTAAAGCTCTATCTGCATGATAGTGATCTATCATTTGGTTAAAATATTAAGGTAATATTCACGGACATCCTTAAAGGCAGTACATTAGCAATATGGCAGGAAAGGAAGTATTTTTTTTTAAGTATTTGAAGAAACTCTAGATTAAAGTAAAGTAAAAATTGTATAACTTTTAAATTGTGAGATTATTCAGAAATCTTAAAACCTCCAAAAGGAGTTGTCCAGAGAACTTTCAATAAAGTTGTTTTGGGGGGGAGTACCTAGAAAAGTGGGGACTATTAAAGAATGTGAAAAAGAAAAGAACTGTCACTCAGGAGTCCAGCTGAAGTCTCTCCCCAGCTGACAGTCAAGAATTCTAGTGCAAGTACCTGGATGCTGCCAACAAAGATAACCTCTCTTTTATATGAAGAGATTTAAATATAAATAAATCGAATATAAAAACTATCTATTAAACCACACTCTATCCCTGGGTATGTATGCCTTTTGAATTATGGCCATAGTCCTTTACAAACTGAGATCTTAGCAGGAATCTCACAAACAGGGCAATAAGCTCCATTTACAGGCCAGGCATTTCTGAACTCTTTTGTACAGCCTTTGTGACCTTAAAATCTGTAATTCCAAGCATGGCCCCTCAGGAACTACTCAATGATCTTCTCTGAGTCCCTTAGTCACTCTTTGAGACATTACTCCAAAATTATATATATATATATATATGTCTACTGTAAAGACACAAGAGGAATTCACTTTTGAGATATCAACACATCATGGAAATGATTATTATTCTTTTAAACAACTCTTTATTAACTTCCAAGGTTAGATCTGTTTTAAGAGCACTTCCTAGTAATTTCCAACTGTACGCATAATGACTGGTCCCAAAATTCTTTCAGACATCAAAGTCTAGAATTTAGGCTTCCCCTGAGTAGAAGTCTCTGGAAAGAGACATGCATGAACTGTGTCTCTGGCCCCAACTACTGCCTCTTTAGTTTGTCCAAGGTGTCATTTTTCAGGAGGCAGCACAAAACCACAATTTTCATAGAAAGAGTGAACCGAAAACTTCAAATAAGAATACATTATCAATAGATGCCAAACTTTACTTTTAAAGCATATCACAAAACTATTCCCCCTCCCCCATTATTTGACATGACTTCCGCATAGAAACCCTTTTTTTAGACAGATGTTTTGCAGCTGTCAAGGACCAGGCTCAATTAGGCAGCTCTTTGTAAACCCTGCCCCTACCAATAAATACTAGAAGGTCATGTGAATGGTAACAAACCTGGGTCAACAATAAATCAGTGCATCTACTCTGTTCATTGAAAGTTGTAGGCATGACTTCACCGCTGACACTAATTAGGCTCATTTAGGGTGTATGCTTTATTTTCATTAAATGCTTATTGGAATAACACTTTCTCTATTTCACAGAGTTCTAGAAAAATCCATAAGCACCTTCTAAGCCAGAGGTGAGGCAGCTTGAGAAAAGACATGGCCTTAGCCATGAAGTAAATGCTCATGCATTTATTTTTCATTTTTCTATCTCTGGAGACTAGAGTCAAGCAGGAGAGTTTACAGTAAAAATACTAGCTACGTAGGAATTTGTTCCATATATTTACATTAAAGGTGTTAAAAAAAAACCTGTGCTACTATGATTCTAATTTGAGTTATGATTATTTCTCTCACAGTTTTAGGAGCAGTTTAGGCAATAACCACACTTTACTCCAGAGCTCGTGACTATGTAGGAAGAGGTGGCAGTCAAATGTTTAATTGCCAGTATGGAATGGTCACAGAGGATCCTAATAGACACTAGCTACAATCACTGGTACAAATGGCTGAGTACATTACATCCACCTCCAATCTCAGCACTTGGGAGACAGAGGCAGGCAGATCTTTGTGAGCATAGGGGCAGCCTGGTCTACATAATATGTTCTTGATTAGTCAAGGCGACATAGTGAGATTCATAGTGAAATAAATACATACATAAATAATACACTAGTATGGACCAATGCTGAGTAGCAGCCGAGAATCAGCTCTGGTAAAACACATATCCCCCTCCTAGTTACTGGTTGCTGTGAGCATCCTTGCCTGAAGAAATTCTTCCATTCAGGCCCTCACACACAACCCCCTTCTAAGTCACCAATTGGTTTCTGGTCTTGTGAGTATGGTTGCCGTAGAAATTCTTCTATTTGGACTCCATGGTTCACTAAGCTGTGTGTTGATACCCACAGTTCCACAGGTTCTACTCACTGACTCTTGAGCGTCTCTTTATCTACAGCCCTTCATAATTCAGTTACCAATCTGCCATGCCACTCCTAACAGTATGGGATTCTGGTCACACCTGGAGCTGCTAAACAGAGGGGGTTAGGATTTATCATCTCCCCTTCCCCTAGTCTATTATTCCTACTTAGTTTTCCATGGGACTCCCAAGACCTGCCCCAGTCTACTGTCTCGTTCTTTATTTTGCAGCACACAGTATATTCTAGAAAGCAGGAGAAAAAGAGCCCATGAAACTCAGCAAATAAAACACATGGCATGGAGTATTTGATAAATTAAAGCTAGAATGGTAAGAAAATATTTATTCAGGACGGAACCATGTATTTATCTTGTTCTTCTGTATAGAGCCACTAAAGTGGATATTTAAAGTGAAAACAATGGTAAGCCCAATTTCACAGATCTTTGTAAATAAACTGCTTCTTTTGAAGCCACTGAAGGATAGCTTATACCATTTGACTCATAAAGCTCCATATTACCTAGGTTCAACTCTGCAGTGTTTATTACAGGTTGGCAATCTTTTTCTATATGGCAAGAATTCAGCTGTAAATGGAAAAGGAAACCTGGCTTTCCCGGGTTTGAAGTAGCTGCATCTACAGCACACTTACCTCCACGAGCCTGCCAGTGTGCTCATGAAATATGGCAGCATAGTCTTTGATTTCCTTGACTCGGCCATTCTTCGCAGCTTCAATGAGGACCAGGAGTGGAACTGTTGTATCCAAGAAAGAATCTGATATGTGATCTATGATAGCTTTGCGGAGCTGAGAAAGAAAGAAAGAAAGAAAGAAAAACGTCCTTTTATTTCCAAGAAAAAGTTCAGGTTCTTTTCTAGTCTTATGATCTCAGTGCTTCCAAATACATTTCATGCATTTCTTAAGTAATCGGTAATGATTGTAATACATGGTACAGAATGTGAGCATCCTTTATAAGCAAACTAAACAAAATATTCAGGATTAAAAAAATAAGGCAGCAATGATTCCCTGGCTCTCAAAAGTCACTAATTTTTATTATATTATATTTAGAACTTAAGTAAAATTGTAAGAAGTAATTCAATAATTTTCCTTAAAAATTACACAATTAGAATGATCAGTGTGTGTACAAATTAAACGCACATATCATATTTTAATAATGCTAAATTTATAAAATGCTCTCTTACTTATTGGAAGAATTGATCACACATTTTGATTAGCTAAATTGTAGACTTCATGGTAATTAAATTATGTGAGATCAACAATTGTACCAGATGATAACAGATTAATAGAGCAAGAAGGAGAATAAATGAATTTGATGTCCAATTCCCTTCATTTGCTTTAATTGTTCTTGTCCTCATACCTTAAATTATTAAACAATTATAACATTCCTCTACAATTAGCTCTTTTAAATTAAATTACATGGAAGTTTACAAATGACATCATATACTTGCTGTACTTAGCAGAAATTTTCTGAAATTTAAAATGGCATTGAAAATTGATTTGTTGTATCTCTAACACTGAGATTACAGGGAGTATAATATTCTTCAGTCTTTTAACAACCAAAATCAGTGGTTATGAGTGATCCTTGAGGGTTTTGGATCAACCTGATAATTTAGTTTAATAAGTTTTCTCAACTGAAAAAAAGTAGATGGGGATCAGATAGAAAAATTGTAATTTGCCTTCTGTGGAGATATATTTTTAAAACCAGTTGACAGCTTGGTTTTAAATAGTTTGAGAATGGCTAGAATATAGCTCAGTGGCAGAACATTTGCCTTCCATGTGTGAGACCATATATTCCGTTCTCAGCACTTTGAAAAATAGGAAAAAAAAGTGTTGTCTTCCTATAATAATTATAGGGTGATAGATTCTTTGAGGCTATTAGCTTCTTGTAGGAAAATTCCTCTGCTCTTATTGGTAGAGCTAGCTGAGACGCGTTATGAGATTTTTCTTCCACCTCCTGACAACATCCCAGACTTGAGGAAGATCCTCCCTGAAGTTTTCTGCTCATTAGGAAATAGGGTAAATCACTAATGGCAGCAAATTAATATGTACTGAGCACTTGACAGGGTGTAGGTGAGAGGTCACAAGATAAGATGATGGCCATCAGTGGATGAGTAGTGTGTTTGCAGTTCATGAGGAGTGGGTCAGAGAAGTGAAGGGCACGGGGTACGGCTACATGGTGTGTACATTTCAGAAACACAGAGGAGATGTGTCAAGGATCTCAGAGAAGGGAAGGAATTTTAGTGACAGCCCCACTGCCCCATTCTTTTGTAGAACTTGTGGCTTAGATGTGACAGATAACTCTGCACTGCAGCTCATCTATGAGGGTCAGCATGTGAGAGTTAGCTCACACAAATGATATAAATAGAACCTTGATGATAGAAGCACAAGGAGGAGACATTCAAGACAGGCCAGCTGTAAGAGAGGGACCTTAAGAGGTTGATAAAATAGCTAAAAGTAAAGTGTACCGATTACAAAAACTAGAAGATGAACTTTGCTACCCAACAGTCAGCACGGGACTCGCATCGCATCTTTTTTTGTAGACTTTTGTTGACTGCATCCAGTGAAACAAGCGATTCTGAACAGCATTTCAAGAGGTGGGTATCCTGAGACCCGTGAAGTTGGAAATGTACTAACCCATATAATCTAGCAGAGGAGCATGGGACATTAAACATTATAACTACAAAAACCCAAGCTACTGAAATATATGTATGTGTGCCTGCATTATAAATATGTGTAGCACACAAATACACACTCACATGCCATCATATATATAAACTTTAAAAAGTACTGAACTTAGACAACAGAGACAGTCTGTAGATTCTGATCTCTAAGAAGGGAGCTGGCGAACATGACAACCACAGGTTTCATATAGAGTTATATATAGATATTCTACCGCTATTTCTTCAAAAGCGAGTGGGAAATAAGAGGGTAGACACTAAGTATGAATTGTAAGTTCTGCTGATTTGACTGTGAGATGAAAAAGTAAGGTTTAGTATTAGCTACCTTGAAATGTGTGTGTGTTTAAAAATGGGGCTGTGCCCTTTTTGTCTCACGAGAGAGGAATTTGTCAGAATTCTGTGACTTGTGGAATAAAGCATTTATGGAAAGGCCTTATTTTCCTCCAGAAAGCATTTAGCCCAGGCAAATAACAACTGCAGAGTTAAGCATCCCATAGTTTCCTCAGAAGTCTCTGCCTTACTTGCTGGTTGTAAACCCTTTATCCTGATGCTTAGGACTATGGTGAAAGGTAACATAGGTTTTCAGCATTGCTCTGCATTTCCTCTGAATTAGTCTCCATTTTTACCTCTCGTTGTGGGTCTCAGTTCTAGGTCCTCTGAAGACATTCTATGATTCTTTTTTGTATTCTGCCTCAGGACCTGGTCCTAAATCTCTGTGAGGTTCTCACAAAAGTACAACTGTAGCTTGCAAGCTCTAGAGACCCCGCATCCCCTGGAACGCCCATTAGTCACAACAACAGGTATTAGATCTGGCTTTCATCATTGGCCAGACCAGCTGAGGAGTAATTCTGGTTCATAGGAGTCCTCTATTTCCTGTAGCTGCAGCCTCAATAGGATGCCCCCTATTTTCTTCCTTGCTTGGCATTTTTTAAAAGAGTGTTTATATTTGGAACCAGCTCCCAAATCAAGTTCCTGCTCTAAAGGACTCTATTAAGGCTCTGTCCTCATGATGAGATCTCATCTAAACCAGGCACCTTCTTCTACTTTTAAATGTCCAGTCATCCATCATTGACCAGTTCCACATCCTTATACACTCATCTTTGCAGATCTCTCTCTCTAGTCATATCTGCATTGCACATCACTGGATGTTACTGCCGTGCCCAAATTTTGCTGACCATGACAAAGGAATTAGTATGGGATAAAACTAGCCTGATGGGCAGGGACAAATGCAGAAAGCCTGGGATTGATCTATTAGGAAATTTTCTGCATTAGTCTTCAGATATTCCTATGGGTCATTCCCTTTAGACCTTGCCTGTATATGTATTAACTAAGTAGCCCTTAAGCATATTTATTTTCATTCTGGTTTCCTGTCTGGAGGCTTACTATGTTTCTTTCCCTTGGATGACATTAAAAAAAAAAATCCTAAAGAAGGCGCTAACATGCCAATTTTGGCATAGAAGCCATAGTTCTAAAATTTGAAGTTAATGGGAAGCCAACAGGAGTTGTGGGATATGAATTTTCAATGAACACTTGCCTGTGGTCAAATGTGAATAATGCTGGAGCAAAGCCATACTGAGGGGCTTTTTTTTTTCCATTTTTTATTAGGTATTTAACTCATTTACATTTCCAATGCTATACCAAAAGTCCCCCATATCCACCCACCCCCACTCCCCTGCCCACCCACTCCCCCTTTTTGGCCCTGGTGTTCCCCTGTACTGGGGCATATAAAGTTTGCAAGTCCAATGGGCCTCTCTTTCCACTGAGGGGCTTTTTATCTTTTCTCATTGTAGCTTAGTAAAAGGATTTGAGGCATCATTTTTTTTCTATTTCCCACTGATATAATGGTTTGGTAACTCAAATAAAATAATACATTTCTCTACAATTGAAATACAAAAGCAAAGGCCACATGTATGTGAAAGCTGGAAGAAAGCAAGCCTACCGTAGTTATCGAATGAGGCAACGGAAAGAATGTGTTCCAAAGGGAAGATTCCTGAGACACAAATAAGTATTGCAGAAAATATTCCTCCTTCCAGCATCAAATAGACTCTACAGGTACATACAGGTTCCATTTTTTTAATTTTAAGCAAGTGAGCAAAATATGCTTTGCAAAGCTTGACTGATCAATAAGAACTAAATCAAGTAACAATTCAGCGGCTGGTCATTGTGCCAAATTTGTGGGATGTGGACTCATAAGAACTTAATATGTTAGTGATGACCGGTAAAGGGCTGATAATGACTTTCCAAGGGTTCTGCTTGTGCCCCCAATGTGGGATACAAAGATGTTGCAAGCCAGGCAGGCAAACAATTCAATAATCAATCAAGTGGCTGTACTTCTTTTGTTTGCTATTGTCAGAATTCTATTTTCTTTTTTTTCCTCCATTTTTTAATTAGGTATTTACTTCATTTACATTTCAAATGCTATCCCAAAAGTTCCCTGTACCCTCCCCCCCTACCCACCCACTCCCACTTCTTGGCCCTGGTGTTTCCCCTGTTCTGAGGCAGATAAAGTTTGCAAGACCAAGGGGCCTCTCTTTCCAATGACGGCCAACTACGCCATCTTCTGCTACATATGCAGCTAGAGACATGAGCTCTGGGGGGTACTGGTTAGTTCATATTGTTGTTCCACTTATAGGGTTGCAGACCCCTTCTGCTCCTTGGGTACTACTTTCTCTAGCTCCTCCTTTGGGGGCCCTGTGGTCCATCCAATAGCTGACTGTGAGCATCCACTTCTGTGTTTGCCAGGCACTGGCTTAGCCTCACAAGGGACAGCTATATCAGGGTCCCTTCAGCAAAATCTTGCTGGTGTATGCAATAGTGTCTGATAGAATACATCATTACTTTTGCATCTATGAACTGTGATGCCTTGACTTATTAACAAGTGAGACTTTTTAACCCACCTTCAGTGAAAACAAATGTGTCTGATTCCTCACGAGATAGCAGAAGTAGGATATGCTTGGGTGTCCTGATTTTTAATGAAGTAAGCCTGTGAAGTTTTTAAAAACATGCTTCATCTATTGGGGGTTCCAACAGATAAGTAATTCTCAAGTAAATAGTGGGAGGCCACGTAAAAGGATAAAGAAAAGTAGCATTTTTTAAAAATGTGTAAAATAAGTAATGGAGAAAAAAATGCATGACAGTAAGGTTGATTCTGAGGATTTTAAAAATGACAGTCCATTTTCCTTATCCCCTGGTATAGGGCTCACACACTTGGGCTTTAGTTATATCACACCACGGAACCATGAATCCACCAAGTGAAGTTCAGCAAATTGATTCACTTGAGAATTCATGCAGCACTATAGAAGTATTTCTTATTTCAAGGATGAAAATCAAGTGCAAACAATACACCTGTGGAAGAGTTCTGCAAATATTCAGTAAGGAGAGAGAGCTGATGATAATTATCATTGTAAAAATTTACAATTCATTGAGAAGAAAATCCTCTATAAAAAAAATGGCAGAGGAGGAAAGACTATGGTAAAAGAAGAATACATCTACTTAAGTGCTCTCAGAAAGTTAATAAGAACTCCTGCTGGAGAAAGTAGCTAAGGTTGGCTGGGAGAAATAACACCCACACATTTATTGAACTCGGGTGACATAAGATTTGAAGAATGACGGGGAGCACAGAAGGGGCGGAGCTCAAGGTGCTATGAGCATCCCATCAATATGCTGAACATGATGAGCTTGTGATTTGTGTGTGGAAGAAGGAGGTGCCAATTTGCTGAGAAGAATGTAAGGATCTATCCTTTTATCAGAGGTGGGTGAGTATGTCTAAACTGAGGAGGAACTAAAGAGATAAAGGACATTAAGAATAAAATTGTGTGATCAAGTACCAGAGAATGTAAGATACCATGGCAAGAACTTTGAGTCTGCTCCTCATAAAATGGGTAAGAAAGCCACAGATCAAGAAGAAGGTGAAACAAACAAATTTTAAAAATGGCTATATCATGTGCTAGAACATTCCATTTTCATGATTGACAATGTATAGTGGCCACTATACTTTAGGCACTCCTTAGAAAGGTATGGCATGTCTTATAGGATCAATCATTTTCTTAAAGCTAAGGCAGTTCGATCACTGATGCAAAACCTAATGGCTGTGAAATGGATACGGATGGATGAGCAAAAAGAGAGGTTCTTGGGACATTTTACTAAAAATAAAGCCAGTTCTAGAACAAGAAATGATCATTAAAAATTTCAAAGACAGTCTAAGAGCAGGGCTTTGCTTCTGTGGGAAAAGGAACATATGTAAGGCACTTAGAATAAACCCTTAAACGTTGAAAGCATAAAAAAGATGAAGAGATTACTCATTTTACAGTTTCTTTTTTCTTTTTTTTTTTCTTTCTGAGACACAGTGTCATGTATTCCAGGTTAGTTTTAAACCCATTTGTAACAGAGGGTAATCTTGTACTTTTGATCACCCTGCCTCTATATCCTGAGTGCTGATTTGACAGGTATGTGCCACTATGCCCAGTTTATGAGTTAGGGATCAATACCAGAGCTACAAGCCTGCCAGGAAAGTGTATTCAATGAACAGAGCTATATGCCAAAACCTCAACTACATACTCAAACTCTGTACCCAAAGATTAGACTCCACTATGGTAAATGAGTTCATTTTGGTTGTGTGGAAAGAGTATTTGGATACTGACAATTACACCAACTAAGAATAATAGCCTTTAATATCACAGGTCTCCAAAGATGGTTCTTCATTCATGCCTTCACATATATGTGTGCTCATTCTCTGAATGGTCCTGCCTAGTCCTTCATTTAGAGTGAATTTTGTGGCTGTGTTCAACCTGTATAATGCAGAAGAAACCATGTTTTTTCACTTTGGATCTCAACTCCTAGGCATGGCATGATTGCTGGCTTTCTGTCACCATCACAAGTGAAGGCCATGTAGAAGGAGCCCAGAAGATATACACAATCCCAGTGGCTCCTACTCATGGTGATTCATGGAAGAGGAAACTGAAACAAATGTGTGTTGACCCATGGAATCCCCAAAGCTCAGCTGTTCTCTACAAACTGAAAATAACTCTGAGAAAGCATTATCTACCCTGATGTGAAGTAGCTTACCAAGGATGGTCAAAACAATCCAAGTGTGATTATAAGATAAAATACAGGACACCCAGGAATATTTGAATTTCAAGCAAATACAATTCTTTTTTTTTTAAATTGAAAGTATGTCCCATTCTACATTTGGAACACAATTATATGAAGACCTATTTGTTTCTAAACAAGAATTCAAACGTAACTGGGCATGTTGGACTTTGATTTGCTAAATCTTCTAATTTAACATGCAAGAAATTGCTTTTTCTTACGTCTTTGAGGAAAATAATAACTGAAAATGCTGGGGAGGTTTGAATGTACATTAGAATTTTATGCATAGCATTGCTAGTGGCAAACTAGATGGAAGTATAAATGTAACTTTTATTCTCCTGTTGTAATCATTATCTCAGGGGCTTATTGTCTCCATTTACTAACCTAGGCCTAGTCCTTGAAGTTTTTTGCATTCGTACAAATATTTTCAGCCTCTGAGACTTGCTGCTGAACAAGCTCACCTTTTGGACCTCTTTCTGAACTCTGACTGGCTGGTCAACACAAATGTTCTAGCTTAAAACTTCTTTCCATAATGACTGATTCAAACTGGTTTCTTTCAGCTTCTGACTGAATTTCTCTGCTTGGCCTCATACCACTACCTTTAGCAAAATGTTCTAATCTTTTGGCTCATTCTGCCTTCACCTGTGTCTCTAGCTTGGTCCATCTCTGGAACCCATCTCTATACAACTGTCCTGGAAAAACTGCCTTCTCTCCTTTTCTTGGTGCTATTCTCTCCTAAGTAGCCTCTCTTTTCCCTCTGTTCTAAGTGAGAATTGGGCATATTCCTTCTGCCAAATCTTTCTCTGACCCATCACTTTGTCTGCTATACAACTAGTCATCACTTTCAAATATGGGTGCTTCCTTCTACAAGCTAACTTTACCTTCATTGGCTGGGATTAAAGGTTTATACTAGGGCACTTCTCTAATCTAGCCAGAGTAGCCATATTGCTGGATTAAAAATGCCTCTACATGGAAGAGATAGGAACAAGAAATACTGTGGTTGATGTAGAAATGGCTCTTCCAAACTGTAGGAAGAGCAGAAGAGGCAGGAATTTTGAAGGAGGGCTGGGCAGTGTTGCTGAGCTGGTAAAGTGCTTGCTGAGCTTGCAGAAAGCTCTGGCTTCATACCTCGTACCTCAGAACAAGATAACCTAGTGTGGTAGTGTATACTTGTAACCTTTGACCACTTGAGAGGTCAGAAGTATGAAGCCAGCTTGAGATATAGGAGACTATGTATCAAAATGGGGAGAAGAAATCCCAAAGAATCTCAAAGGGTCCATGCTTCTGGGTAAATATCTAAGTCCTGATTCAATGCTCCTAGTTCATTAGTGCCTACCCACACAGTATGATGTTCTCATCTGTGCCCCAAAGAGGCTGCACCAGCACACTCCTTTAACTCTTGCATCTCATAGTTCTAAGTGTAGACATCGAAAAGAATTCACATCAAGGCCCTCAAGCTAAGAAAGCATGAATGTCACAGATTTGAAATTTCACAGCCACCCTGTCCAGGAATCCTTTTAATTATGTATCCAAATCTACTTCTGAATTTAAATACGGCCCAGCCATTTCTCTAATTCTTCCCATTTAACTATGATAATATATAGCATTAAAGGCTTCTGGTTAAAAGCTTTTTCCCCTGCTTTTATGAGTTAATGGTGGCCATATTGTAGGTGTTCATAAGGAAAAAAAAATCTGGTTATTAACAGTGGAAAGGATAAGAAAACAAAGGCCTAGTCTGGGGGATAAGGTGGAAATTAACTTGTGCCCTCACACAGGGCTTCTTAATTTCTTAGTAATATCCTAAGTAATCTTCTAATACTAGTGACAACCACCAAAAGAAAATGTCTCAACAGAAACTAATTTTTGAAGTAGCCACAAACCATCAAGAGGAAAAACTAGAAAATAGATGTTCTCTGAACTAGGATGAGAAATTCAGTCTGTACTTGTCTTAGTTAACTGTGATGTTTTGAAACATCGTGAACAAAGCAACTTGGGTTTATTTGGCTCACACTTCATCACATTCCATTATGGAAAGAAGTCAGGACAGGAACTGAACCAGCATAGGAACCCCGAGGCCTGAGCTGATACAGAGGCCCTGGAGGAATGCTGCTTACTGGCTTGCTTATCATGGCTTTCTCAGCCTGCTTTTTTATAGAACCTAGGACCACCAGCCCAAGGGACCCCTTCCCACTGATCATTAATCAAGAAAATGCCCTATAGTTTTGTCTGTTTACAGCCTAAATTTTCATCCTCTTAGATGTCTCTGACTCTGTGAAGCTGACTTGAAAGCCAGGCAGCACAGTGCTGTCATAAATGTTCCGTGTGCTGGACAGTCATGTGTATGTGCTTTATTTTGTGTAGAAATGGATGTATATATGTGTGTGTGTTCATCTGTACACAAGTGTGTGTGTGTGTGTGTGTGTGTGTGTGTGTGTGTGTGTGCTGGATATGTATGTGAGGACAAAGGACAACTTCAGTTGTCATTAATGATGATCCATATCCCTTTCACTTGTGACAGGGTCTTTTACCTGTGAGGAGCTCACCAAGCAGTCTAGACTGGCTGGACCAGAAATCCACTACTTGGATTACAAGCCGAGACACACACACACACACACACACACCACTCCTGGCTGTTTCCCAAGAGGTTGTTGTGGATTGAAATTGGTTCCTCTTGCTTGCAAGGCAAGCACTTGACCAACCAAGCCACCTCTCCAGTCCAGCACTGTGCATTTACTTGATATCCAAAACCCTATTTCACATTATGCATCGCATTTCATAAAAGATTCAGAGATGAAATCCGTGCCTCAGAACTCACACCTTATGAGGACAGAGCCGAGATTCCACTGCAATTCTGCATGACACTAAGACAAATGCTCCTTTTCCTATCCTCTGTTTGCCACAAAACATTTGAGGCATACGAATGTGGAAAGTAGAAGCTTGCTTTTCTGGTTTTCTGCTCGTTAATTTTAAACGACCAGGACAATAAACATTATGACAATGAATCAGAGCTCCTTTTGCCTCTTATTCCTGTCCAGTGGCTCTCTTTCCTCTCACCTGTCTGCGGAGGTCTCTTGTCTTCTTGCTCATGTTGACAATGGCAGTATTCAGGGTATTACTCCTTTCTGTTTTTCCAGTCTGCAAGAAAGCAAAACACTGACATAAGCAACGCTACCAAATTACTCTTTATCACTTAGCAATTTGCTTTAGAAATTTCCTGAAAATAACAGCTTTAAAATTCAAGAATAGTTTTCAAAACTGCTATGACACTGTATATGATTCATGAGCACTTCACTGAAACACCATGGAGAATGGCGATTAGAGTGCACATTATTTTCTTCTTTAAGCGTCTGTAATATTTCTGATACAGGATTTGGTCATATTCAATATGGCAGTAGGCAGAGCATTGTCTCCAAAAATCTCTGATCTTCATTCTTAACAAGTCAACTCCTTTAACCGCTAAGCATGCAATTAGCTTAAAAGCATTAGATGCCCAATTTGTCAACTTCCGTGGGAGTTTCTGAAGTCATTTTCTTGGTGTATTGTGTAAGTTATGCAGAGCCATATTGGAGTTTTGCTAAACACTAAATAAAATATGCAGTGCAAATTCATACAATTTTCAAAAGTTGACCACAATTTTAGCTGACAATCTTCCAAGAACAAATTGTTTTAAGTGAGAACTCAATGCTGCTTTTGGCTCTTTAAGATAATTGGTGTGATACCTTTTCATTCTGCAAGCAGAACTACTTTCCCTGTTACATCCTCTAACCTAAGGCTAGGGCTTCTCAACACACAGAGAGTCACCTTGGTTGACATTTTCTATATAATATTGTTTTGGGAGACAACTGGGTTAAATCTAATCACGCTTTTCTTGTGATACCTCCTAGAAAAGAGATTGGGGGGAAAATCATTGTGTTTCACCTCTAGGAAAATTACTGCTGCTTTTAAATTAATAACCTGCAAGGGACTCTGAGAGGAGACCTTGAAAAATCAGCAGCTGGCCACTGAGCTGCCAGAATGGACTTCACGAAGAGAAACTGAATCACAACACAGACAGGCAGAACATCGAACACTCTCTCCCTCGACTGAACTCCCAGAAAAATCCTATGCCTTCAAATAAGACAGTGTCTCAACAACAGAAATCCAGGTCATCTATTGCACTCTATCCTGGTTCTCCTGGTCTCCTGCCACCACCTCAAACACTACTTTCCACAGCCCCACATACCCAAGGCTTTCTGCCACCCTCACCCAGTGCTTACACAGCCATGCCTGTTAAAATCCTTGCCATCCTGCAAAGGATTCACAATAGAGTTTGCTCAATGCCAGACACACTCCTTGAAACAATTGCTCTTGCCTCTTCTTGTTCCCCTGACATTTCTCCACATTCTCATGCCATCCCCGGGGTTCCTCAGAACCCTAACAGCAATTACTTGCAAGGGAGTTATTGAACAGATGAGTCCGTAAATTAGCAACTTCATTCAAGGTACAACTGGTTTTAATTAGGGCTCTATAACAAGCCAGAGAAGTTAATGATGAACATAGAGTTTACCATTCAGCCCAAACACACAACTGAATGACTCTCTTTGGCAGTCGTGGGTACCCACTGAACCACAGCTTACACATAGATTTCTGCTTAGCATCAGATGTGGAAAACTGGTCATCACTTGAGAGTATACAGAGGCTCGCTATTCATGGACATATGTTTACTAGGTTCTCCTGAGGGATGTAGACAACAGTAGAGATTGTCTGCTGGCCTTGGCATGTACACCCATTTGCACACACATGCTCTCATAAACACACAGATGCACACATAAACACACATGAAAATCAGAGACTTTCACTTTAAAAGTGTATATAATGTGCTTATGATGGGAACTGTCCATAGTAAAAGAAGTGAGAAGGGAAGAAAAGCATAGTAGGAGATATTGATGTTGGATCATTTAACTGAGAAAAAAAAGAAAGTTCTCGATCCTAAAGCAATGGTTGAGAATATACTCAAATGAAATGTTTGATTACTTCAACAGCTGTAGACAAGCAGTTTTTATATTACCCAGAGAGAATTGCAAACATTAATTGGGGGCTACATAAAGTAACAGCACAAAAAAAAAATCTACAATGGGCCTAAATACAGTTTCTAATTTTACCTAGAGAGCCTGGCCTTCATGCTTTAGTTTGGTACATTATTAGCTCTTGGTTCCCTTTCCCCATTTCATGAAGGCAGAGATCACCCCAAATGGGCTGGAGTTAGGACAAAGATTTCCCCATGCCCTCTCGTCCCCTGCCCTGGTATCAGGAATGATATGAGAGGCTCCTGTTGTGTTGGCTGTAAAAACTCACAAGCCTCTGTGCTGTGATTCATCAGAACAAGGAAGAGATGTCAGCCTCCCTAGACCTAGCAGCAGACAAGCACAGAGCTTTAATAAGGAATGACGGGAGGCGACAGCAGGACACGATTCAATAAGGACTTTAAAGATGATTCCCTAATTTCCACCCAGAGCTTAACCCTAGTTTAAAATATTTCATTGGGTCAAAGGCACTTTGTTCCCTGGGTGATAATAAATAGACCCTAATGCTATAGGAATTATTAAATTTTCTCTTTTATTCCTTCCTTTTATCTCCCATCCTCAATACCTTTCTTCTTTCTCACCCCCAGATTTTTATTGGGTTCTTGCTCTATTTATCCAGATTTATTTGGCTTCACTTGAGCCACTTTATACCACTTTATTCCTTTTGCATGGCATAAAAATAAATAAAGCAAGGAGAAATGGCCCTGTCCTGTTTAAAAGCACCTCATTCCTTCTGTTTTCAAAGCTTTAACAAATCACCAAGCAATGAGCTAAAACTAAAGGCAAGTTCTGTGTTCTGTGATGAGAGATGGCTAGGGCAGGATATTAAAACACAGCCATAGATAACAGCCAGGACCTGCCTATCACCCAGTACTCAGAAGGGAAGATGCCCCTTTAAAGAACCCTTGACAGGATCCATCGTGAAGTCAGTACAGTCCCCGCTAATGGCAAAGGGATGACTTTCAGAGAGCATCAGGAAGAGAGATGCTGAGAAAACATGACATGGATCAAGCACTGTACAAAGAAAGCCACACATTCTCATCAGAAATAAACTTCCCATAAGAAAAGACGTTGAGGAAAACAGTCCTGAGCATGATTTGATCCAATAAAATACCATTAGAATTGTTTTGTGCATATTGATGCCATCCTGGATATGATCTTGACTATGAATCTTTCCATCAATGTTCTATTTTGGTCAGTCTTCAGAGCAAGTTCCAGGACAGCCAAGCTTAGGCACTGAAGCAGTTGAAAAACAGAAAGCTGGTAATAATGTAATAGAACAAGGGAGTCATGTTCCAGGACCAGCAAGCAGCAGAACTTGGCAGCTTTGGCCATGTGGCTCTGGCTTTAGAGTGAAAAATAGAAGGGACTACTGGGACAATTGGTGCTGGTTAGCTGGAGCTAAGAAATTAGTGGTGGTTGAGACCAGCATCACTGCTGTGAAATCTTCTGGGAAGTGTTTTCTGAGAGCTCAAAGAAGCTGTATTCCAGAGATAGCAAAGGTTATACCTTGTGCTGCAGCTGTACTTAGTACTGGTTTTAAAACATGAAGGGGTACTGGTTTCGAAGCTAAGGCTTGTCACTGTGAGAGGCCATGGAAGACCATTGGTGAAGATGCAGCCTCAGTTGCAGTTGACCAAGAACTGAAGGGGTCATGCAAAGGAGTTGAGGTTCAGCACCATGAAGTGAGCCTCTTGGTAAAGTCTAGTTGCAGCAGGAAGACCTCAGTGTATTAGAGAAGCTAGTTCCATGGGATTATCACCAAGAACAGCAGCAGCAATGGGGTGGATCAACCTGAGCTTAGAGTGCTCAAGAGGGCAGAGCTAAGAGAAGTAACACCAGCCCTTTGGAGAAGCACAGAAGACCATATGTGGATCCCAGACATCAAAAAATAAACTTGTAATATTGAAGTTGCCTTGGAAATCCCAAGATATTCAAGATGCCAGAGCCATGGGCTATCTGATGAGGAAAACTGCTAAGAGGGAGTGGAACCAGCCCAGGAGAAAGAAGTTTGTTGCAGTCAACAAAGATAAAAAAGGAGTTGGAGATCTGAAGACTGCTTTGACATCAGACATGGAGATGCAGTTTGGAGTTTGCCCAGCTGGCTTCCTGTCTTGCTTTGGGGATTACAGTTAAGTGATCTGGTGAATCTCAGAAGAGACTTTAAACTTTGTACTTTTAACACTGTTGAGACTGCTATAGTCTATGGGGACTTTTGAAGTTGGACTAAATGTATTTTTGCATTATGCTATGTTTAGGTATGGCCCCCATAGATTCATATGTTTGGACAAGCCTATGGGGGCCAGAGAGTGAAATGTGATGGTTTGTATATGTTTGGCCCAAGGAGTGGCACTATTTAGAAGGTGCAACCCTGTTAGAGTAGGTGTGTCACTATGGGTGTAGACTTTAAGACCCTCATGCTAGCTGCCTGGAAGTCAGTGTTCTGCTAGCAGGTTCAATGAAGATGTAGAACTCTCAGCTCTGCCTACACCATGCCTGTCTGGATGCTACTACGCTCCTGCCTTGATGACAACAGACTACACCTCTGAACCTGTAAGCTAGCCCCAATCAAGTGTTATCCTTATGGGGAAAAGTGTCCTATTTCACTAATCATTGTTATAATTTCCTCAGAGCTGTCTATACCTTTGGAAATAAGCATATGAATTTACTCACTGATTTACCCTAAACTGAGTACCTGTTTTCCTATAGGGTCTCAGCCTCAGAGAACTTTCTAATATTACATTAGAAATAATAAATAAGTGGCTACATTGTTCAAATTAATAGCCACTTATCATATATAGCCATTTAATTTAAGTATAAACTAAAATCACATAACATTAAGTTTTTATTTCCTCAGTGTCTCTGTTTAACGTAGTAGTAGTTGTAGTAGTAGTAGTAGTAGTAGTAGTAGTAGTTGTGTGTGTGTGTGCGCGCACACTCGCTTGTATGTGTGTGGGAGGTACGTCTGTGTGTATATGTTTGTGTGTGTGTGTGTGTGTGTGTGTGTGTGTGTGTGTGTTTGTGTGTTTGGTGGCTAGTACACTGAGCACTATGAATGTGTAACATTTTTCTCACTACAGAAAGAGTTGCATAATAGTGTTGTGTTAAATACTTGCTTCTTATTTCATGCAAGTAATTTTTAAATGGCAATCCAAGATACTGGAGAACAACCACACAGTAAACTAAACCGTCAATCCTCAAGCTACTTACCCTGTGGTAGAGAAAGCTGGGATTTAATTACATCTGCCTTTTGCTTTAAAACTCTTCCCTCTTCCCCATTGCTCATGAAATTCACAACAAATTCTTGATCTTGGTGTGGAAGACTTAATCTTGGGTTTGCTTATTAACAACTGATAGAACACCTTGATGGGTCCTATCTTCTAGACAGTGCATCTCAACTCAGGAACAAGCTCTGCTTGGGAGAAGCCCCTTTGATTATCACCTCTTGCTTCCCTCAGTATGGACATCTTTCACCTTATATATCTCAATTACTGCAACTGAAGGAGGATTGTGGGTCTCCTCAGCAATTATTAGTCATAGTTTTCTATACTTTCTTACTCTTCTTGGGATTGTTCAATAACACGTGCTTAATAAACAGATCTATGTAATAGATAAATTTTAATGACCTACTCTATAACAGACACCACATAAGGACCAACATCACCTTCAATACAATGTCTGCTTCAGCAGTAGACATAAACAGAGACCAAGAGTTTGATAGAAACATCTGAGACAATGTAAAGATTGATGGGATAGCACTCTCATTAGGCTGAGGGGAAGGATAGATTCCCAAAGAAGCAATAAAGCTGTATTGAAGGATATCTGAGACTCGGGCAAGTAAGGAGAAGAGCAAAGGACGTGGGGCGGGGAAGGACAGCTTGAGCAAAGGCCAGGATCTTAAGGAATATTTGACAACTAGCATAAAATGTGTGAAGCTTGACCTTGTTGGCCTTTGCCACACTAAGAAATGAAATTGGTCCTACAGACAACTGAGAGTCATACAATTTAATCAAGTGAGTGAAACGGTCAGGCCATTATATCAAAGGGGCCCGAGTCTTCACAGTGGATTTGAAGGCATCAGAACACAGGCAGAATTAAAATTAGATGGCCATGGCCAAATCCTGTAAGAGGGATGAGATGTGTTGAAGTGAATTCAGTGATGCTCAGGATAAAGGAAAGTGATGAACTGGGGGCTCTGTTTGAGTAAACGAGGAAGGATAGGGACTGACAGATGCTGGCAGGTGAAAGAAAGACAGTGCTCCACGCTGCTGAGTAGTGACGAGTGACTGGGTGATGGGGCTATGAACCGGTATGCTCATTTCAGGGAGAGATCCTGGTGCAAACAAGGATCTCCATTTCAATAAGGAGACTCAAGTAGCTGTTCGCTTGCATCCCTTGGAGCCACTTCTAATCTCCAAAGTTTAAAACTTGCACATGTGAAGTATTCAAAAAGTATTTGCAGAGTAACAGAGAAAGAAAACAATTAGTTGTCAACAAGCCCCATAATGCTGTTGTTCCTCGATGTCTAAGCATAAAGGTTTGCTACCAAATGATCTTATACTCATTTATGATTTTCAAATTCTATTACAGGACCATGTCCCCTCCCCCCCCCAAAGAAAAAAACCCTTACAGAATAGTCTGCTTTTTTTATTACGCAACTTCTCGTATAAGCAAATCACTAAGAATGTGCTGAAACTTGTGTAATATAAACTTGAAACAGCAAACATAAAAGGAGACATTTGAAACATCATGGTCACGAAAACAATGTTCTTCAAAACAATGAAGCCCTAAACACGAGGAATTAAACATCAGTTTCCCAAATTGATAATCAAATGAACATGAACGTGTTAGTGCAGAGGTTCCCTGAGTAGAATTTAAAGATCAGGGAAATGTGTTTTGGTGGTTTTGTTATTTTTCCTTTCTTACTTTTTTAATGCATGTCCCTTTTTTTTCTCAAGCTTTGAAATGAAACATTTCCCTTCTAGTGTGAAATCTTTATTTCATGGTGAAGATGAAATGTGACGCTCTTAAACTTAGTTCTTCTCTGTAGAAATAACTTTAAAAATATTTTATGCTTAACAAATAGCAGAGGGAACAGATTTTAGACCACATTTTTCAGGCATGAAAGATATACAAATAGACAGGCGTGCAAACTCAAACCTCCTCTCTAGAATCCCACTGTATCGCAGCATGTCAGGCCAACGCCTTCACTGGGCATGCTGAATAATCTTCCTGAAGCAAGCACTGTGATATGGAAATAAAAGTAAAACAAACCAAACATCCACTCTGACATTTGGAATAGCTTCACTTTGTTAAGTCACAGTGTAGGAATAGAATAAGTCTAAGAGACTGGTAAAATAAAACAGAAAAAAAAAATGCTTTGGGAGAGTAAAGTGATTTGACTTTTGATAAGAGCTTCAAAGTAAAGAAGACAAAAAAAAAAAAAAAAAAAAAAAGACTCCAAACTATATTTTAAGCAATGAGCTAATACCAGGAAAATATAAACTACAATAACAACTCATCAAAAATACCTTCAATAAACCAATTAAAAGTAGACATAGGTCAGGGTAGATGACTAGGTTGTATGCCTGTAACCCAGTCCTAGAAAGTACAGAGATAGTCAGATCTTGGAAGATTGCCCCCCTGTGAGAAAGAATGAAGACCCAAAATCAATACCCAGGACTGAAGTTGATAGCTAATAGCTACCTGTGACCCCAGCTCCAGAGAGTCCAATTCCCTCTTCCAAACACCATGGTCACCTGCATACAAACAAATTCACTATACACAAGTACAAATTAAAAATCAAATGAAGATCAAGCAAGAAAGGATGCCCATTGTTAATCTCAAACCTCCCATACATACACTATTCACATAGATATAATACATCTCAAAATAAATAAATAATGAAAGTAGTCAAGATGCCTAAATGATTTCTCAAAAGACGGCAAGGAACACTAAGTAGGATTTAGCATCGCTAATTGCTGGAGAAAGGCAAACCAGACCCTTCCCATTTCAAGAGATTCAAGAATGTCTATTTTACTGTGGTTTCCAATTTGTTAGACTAAGCATATACTATAGAGTACCAATGGAATGAAACATGATAATTTACCATGTCAATTTACAATAAAAATAAAGCTTCCAGGAGGTGGTAGTCCACGCCTTTGATTCCAGGACTCTGGAGGCAGAGGCCAGCCTGGTCTATGGAATGAGTTCTAGGACAGCCAAGGCTACACAGAGAAATCCTGACTCAGAAATTTAAAAAAGAAAATCTGCCTTATCTGACTTAATTTTCATATTGTGTTCAGGATATTTTCTATCAACTTAAAAGTACTACATTTACAATAACGTTTATGAGTTGGTTTCATCCCTGGCAATCACCCAAAAAAATTTATAAGATTGGTAATGTGTAAAGAAGTCACATACCAGCCTGGTAAACTGAGCTTCAGGCTATTCATCTACAGAGTGATAATAATATCTACACTTAGTTATGTGAAGTAAAGTATGAAAAGAATATAAATCATAACTCTCTCTTGAGTTAGTTATCTTTGTTACTAGCAGACACCTAAGGTAATTTGTAAATTATTTTAATCCCAACTAGATCTCCATCAAAGTGAGGCATGATTAATATTCTATTTTTTAATTTAAGTAAAACACGTTGGAAGGCTTTAGTTAGTTTAGCTATTTAAGACATTGTCTTAGTATATAACTCACACCAGATCCCAACATAAAAGCCTACTGTCTCAGCCTCCTGAGTAAAGGGGTTTCAGGCAAGGGCTCTGCCTTGCTCTACCATGTTCTTCCTTGAATGAATACATAAGCGTGTTTGGACAGCCAGATGAACAAATGAACACACACACACGACTCTTTGGATCTACTGCAGGAAAGCTTGCTGGAGATCACCAGAGAGGTTCTAGAGATCTTGGCATGCTCGATGAACATTATAAAGTCATCAACAGCAAATAAATATAAATGCCTAGGACAAAGTTCACCCATCTTGTAAATCAATTAAAGGTTAAACTGTATCCCCTGTCTACAGTGGCATTTCAGTTTCCCGGCTTCCATACTGAGTCACCATCACAAGATCTTGACGCAGGTCTCTGAAAGAGGTCAGGCTCATTCTAGAAACCCTCTGGGTTTGGGTGCCTGGCTGCCTCCGAGCCCGTGGGGGCTGAGTATCTCTCCATACAAGATTCGCTATGGTGATTAGGAAGGACGTGAGAATATACCAGCACTTTCTTGTCAATTACACTGACCACACAATGATATGCAAAGACATGCAAAGGCCAAGTATGTAATTTTGCATCTTTTCGCACAGAAAGGTTTTTTTTCTAGCCATCTTCCTGCATGCACTGTGCTCTGGTAGGTAGACAAACAACATCATTGATTTTGTTATAAAATTTTTCTTCTGGCCTCCCTCCTGATTTCTAACTCTTTTCCTTCATTTTTTACACTTTCTATACCTTTTAAAAATAATATTCAATTTATAGAACCTTGTGCAGCAGAGGGCGTTATGAAGTCTGAATTATCATCTATCTAACAAAGCACTTTCACATCCCAAATACGAAATCTAAGGCAGATCCACATTTACCATCCTGACACTTTATAATACACATAAGTCGGTGTTTATAGACATTCTTATGCTTTGATACTAGATTGCTAATATAACAGATTGATGTTTACTGACTAACATAAATATTTTTCTATCCCTGATGTCACCATTTAACCTTTTCAAAGTTCATAACTTGAAGGATTTCATACACTACAGAATGCAGTGAAGTACAAAAAAAGATAGTGTCCACTTAAGAGAAGCCTGACATATGGAAATGTTTCCCTGCAGATAAATCAGTAGATAATGATTTTCACTACAATAAGGCAATAAGTGTAATTTAAAGCAAGTTCTATTAACTGACGAAAATATCAATTTCTATAGAAGTTGATATGTTCATATATTTGAACAGAGGAAAAGAAATCTCATGGAGAGTATGTAGCTTGTGGGGAGTCTGAATATGGACTCAAAGGGTGGAAGTTCAGAGCTATCAGTGGTTCATGCTCTAAAACCATTCCTAGTAGTCTACTTCCAAACTCTACACACTATTTGAAATTTGTCATGTGTCTTTACTTCATTTAAAAAATTGTAGCCTTAACTAAAGAACAAAGATACACATACAAAGGTTTGGGCAGTGATAGTCAGTGGGCAAAAGCATTTGTCACACAAATCTCACAATCTGAGTTCCATGCCCAAAACTCACAAGGTAGGAGGAAAGAATTGATGTCCAGGAGAAAAACTCTGACCTCTACACATAGCATTCACACACACACACAAACATACACATTCTTACCAACACACACACACTCTCTCTCACACACACACACACTCACACACTCAAACAAAAACACTAATAAATAACTTTTAAAAAATTAGAACTAAGACAAATACAGAGAATTCCATGCCAACATACTTCACCATAATAATGGCTTTCAAAAGATATAACAAAAGTCTAAAATACACTTATGAAGAAAATGTCACATGTATGACCATATAGCCACAAGTGTCAAAATGGATGAAGACTGTTGGAATTGTTGGAAAATGGATTTAAAAGAAATTCCTAGATTTCCATTGTTATCCCACATTTATCCTCTTAAACCCCATGACCCTTTATTTCTACAGAGTTTGGGATGGCTAGCGCTCCCTGCAACTGCTAGCTATGTGTCTCACTGTGTCATTTATTGCTTCCCTGAGCCTTGTCTACACCTATGTCAGCAGTCTGACCTCTATGACATTCATTGAATTGCCTGTGTCATGTTCCATGTCTTCCCTTACCAATATAGCAAGTTCAAGAGAAGAGTCAGCTTTCAACACCTCTAGACCTAGCAACAGCTTTCTGATTCCTTTACTACTTATTCTTCTTGAAAACTCCAAAAAAGGTGAGAAAAATAAAGGGCCACTTAAATACCCTCTCAACCACAGATATCCTACCTCTCTTAGGCCTGAATGGTGGGGAATCAGAGTCGATTTAAAGCAGATTAGATGTTTTGGCAATTACAGTTTAATTACTGACAATATCTTGGGGTAACTATCACTGTGATGAAACACTGTGACCAAAAGCAACCTGAGGAGGAAGAGGCTTATTTCACTCACCATGTGATCTAACTGTTCATTGTCAAAAGTGATGAGGGCAGGAACTCAAACAGGGCAGGAACCTGGATGGAGGAGCCAATGCAATGGCCATGGAGGGATGACTCTAAACTGGCTTGCTCAGCCTGCTTTCTTATAGAACCCAGGGGAGGTCCCACTTAAAAAGAGTTGGGCCCTCCCCCATCAATCACTAACTAAGAAAACGCCCTACAGATGTATCTTTGGAAGCATTATTTTCAATTGAGACTTCCTCTTTTCTTATAACTAGCTTGTGTCAAGTTTACATAAACTAGCCAGCCCAGATAAGTTGGGAAACACACACACATGAAAATAAATAATAATAGTAATTAATAATAATAACCATTATTGTTATTAATTAATATAATTTAAAACTCTAAGTTAACTAGAATAATATTGGCACTGATTGCTTCTCAAGAAAAGTTAGAAGAGGGGCTGGAGAGGTGGCTCGGATGTTAAGAGTACTTACTGCTCTTCCGAATATCCTAAGTTCAAATCCCAGCAACCACATGGCAGTTCACAGCCATCTGTAAGAGATCTGATGCCCTCTTATGGTGTGCCCGAAGACAGCTACAGTGTACTTACATATAATAATAAACATTTTTTTTAAAAAAAAGGAAGGTTGGAAGAAGATTTTTCTATACATAAAATTATGGGTATGACAGGGCACACATATATGGTTCTTTAATTTTATTTGTCTTTTAATGTTTCATTTTAGTGTCAAGTTCCAAAGGCTACCCTTTGAAAAGAAATATCTTACACCTTAACTTTGTGTTATTGAGAAAGTACAGTGGAAAAGGAGGTTCTTATAAAATATGTAGAATACAGGGGTGTGAATGGGACTCACTTCAGTCAATCCAAAAGAAGGCCTGAGGGCATTCAAGTCTATTTAGCCTGTTGTTCCAGACTCACACAGAGCCTAGCTAATCATGTTCTAAAATATTTAAACCCACACTAGAGGCTGGAGACCTGGCTCAGAGGTTAAGAGCACTGGCTGCTCTTTGCAGAGGACCCACATAGCAGCAAGCAATCAACTGTAACTCCAGTTCCAGGCAACCTGATGTTACCTTCCCATCTCTGTGCCACACATATGGCACACCCACATACATGCTGGCAACTTACTCCTACATGTAAAGAAATATTTAAAAAAATATTAAAAATATAATAAAAGTCACACTGGAACTTCAGGGAGAATGGTTCTCAGACAAGCACGAACCTCTGCTTGTTCCTCTTAAGGGACTGCAAAAGGAAAGAAGAAAATGTCTGGTGGGTTGGAGAGATGGCTCAATGGATAAAGGTACCTGCATCGAAGCCTGATGCTCTGAATTTGATCCCTAGACACTGCAAGATAGAAGTAGAAGGACCACTCTGACAAGTTGTTCTCTGGATTCAAGACATGATCTGTGGCATACCTACCCATTCAAACACACACACACACACACACACACACACACACACACACACACACCATCAAAATGTTTGGTGAGAAAAACCAAAGGTGCGTGAGAGAGCCCATGAACCTTGTACTGCACAGACATTTGGTATAATATCACAGAAACAAGAGGGAAACCCTTCCCTTCTTTCATGCCTCCCCCCCCCCCCACCAGTTTACCAGCTTAAACAAGCTGAAAACGCGGAGAGACTTTGCACTCTGGGAAAGGAAACAGAGATGCCACCATCTTGACCACTTCCAGTCCCAGCATTAGTGACTCTCACAGTCCTGCTTAGAAGCTATCCAACTGTGTGTCCAGGAAAAGGGAGACAGCACTGTGTTCTCTCAGCTGTGGCCAATGTACCTACACTGTCTTGAAACAGGAACTGCTCCTGGGGTGTGTCCTTATTTGCAAGTGAGTGACCACTGCACTCCCCTGTCCTCAAGGCTTTGCTGTTCCTATACCACATCAACCCGGTGAACAAACCCCAACAAGAATATCCTCAAACTGAGCTGCTGTTATCCCCAACCCCACAAGGCAAAGCCCATGGAAGGTTCTACCCACACCCTGCTGCTGCCGTTCCCTGAGCACATGAACTTAATTGGAAGCTGTCCTTTGACAAAAGGAAGCAGTACTTTATTGTGCCACAGGAGACAGAACACAGCCCAGTGCCTGGACTCAAGTAGTCCCCTGTTTCCCAGATATTCAGTGAAAAGTCTGGTCAAAATGTTCACTCCCACTGGGGTCTCATGTTCTGGGAAACAGCATTAGCAAAGCTGAGCTGACTTGTTCTATTTCAAGGCCAAATGATCCTAGCTCGCTGCTTCCCTGGAGCCAGACAAACTCACTATATTCTGAATGCTTGTAACTCCCCCTCCTCAAGAACTATGGTGTTCTCTGTCCTCAGACCCCAAGCAATAACGATGCTTGACCATTCCAAGATCTTGGCTAAATGGCATATTGCCTCTAGGAGCCTGGCAGTTCCTATCACTCTAAACCTGATCCACTATTATACCCTTGATATAGGGGTAAGTGACAAGCCATGACTGAGGCACACAGTTAAGGTGGCACTGGTGACTAAAGAGAGTCCTGTCCCCTATCCAATCAGCAAGCCTGGAAATGAGACAGCCCTTCGTCTACAACATGGGTAGCAGACATGGGCAATAATAAATGAAGATTTATTGAGTGATTCCCCTACAGAAAATCAATGTGCAGAGATTTCTAAAGTCCTTCAGTAAGCTTTAATTAATGCCAAGGAACAGAGCCCAGAGAACACTCTCCACTCTTATATCTGAGAAGCAAAACTAAACAGTGTCTATCCAAAGACAGCAGGTGACCGAGACTTCCTGGTTGTAAGGGAGTGTCAGTCAATTAAGTTTGCATGTAGATTATTCAACTGCCCTTGTTTCATGTCTGGCGATGTGATAAAATACTGGGCCAAAAGCAACACAGGGAACAAACTGTGTGATTCACAATCCCAAGTTACAGTCTGCTCTTGGTGGGCAGTCAATGTGATAAGAACTTGAAACAGATGGTTGCATTACATCCACACCCAAAATCAGGGAAAAGTGAATCCATGTGTGCTTAGAACTCACCAAGACTTCTTCACTATTATATAGTTCAGGGTCAAAAACCAGGGAACTGTGTCACACCCTTTTAGGCCAGGTCTTCCATATTACTTAAGGGCAATCAAGACAATAGCTCAGAGACCTGTCCACAGGCCAGTTTCACCTGGACAGCCCTGGGAGATGCTTTCCGCGTGATTTCTAGGTAGTGTTGAGTGGACAACTTAAGGTAACCATCACAACAAACATTTTTAAAACGTAACATTTACAGATGCTGGGTAATTGCAGACATGTGTTGCTGAATGTGGGTTAATATGGGTACAAGGAACATTTGTAGGCACATTTGAAATATGTTTATTATACTTATGGCCCCAAAGAAGACTGACACTGCTTTTATGTATACTTAAGAGGTTTATGGTTTCATAAAGCCTATGTTTTCTTATTACTTAGCACTGAACAAGATCTGGAGAACTGAGCTTATGTTGACAGTATCTGAATCCATAAGTGTTGCAAACATACATGTTAAACATGCATGCATTTACTACCCATTTCTCCAAGGGTCAGTGTTCTCTATCACTAGGATGGTGGAAACTGGCCTACCTAGCCAAAGTGATGGAGTTGAAGAGTCCCAATCCAGACCTCTCCGAGTCTAGTGATTTGATGGTGGTGCTCTATATCAGCACCAGCCATTAGAGAAGACTGATGCTCAAAATGAAGCACAGCCCAGTTGCAGTAGATTACTGTGATGATAATCACTAGAACAAGCCATAAATTCTGGCTTCAGAATTAGGAATGGCCTGTAAACATCAAACAATGGGCATCTGAGTTAAAAAATTAAACTAGCTGATGCCTGTAGCATTTCCTGCAGTGTGCTCTGGAGAATCAGCAGCATTAGAGGGAGAGATGGTCCCTTTCGTTGTCTGCTGTCAGAAAGCTGAGAGTGTTAATTCCTCTCCATGTCAACCTCAGGGAAATGGAAACAAACCAGCTTCAAAGCCACTTTCAAGTATTTCTACCCCAAATCGCTCCTGTCTAAAAGAAATACAGGAAAAAAAGGAAGCAGAGACTGAATGAATGGCCAACCAGTGACCAGCCCAAATTGGAATCTGTCCCATGGGCAGGCACCAAACTCTGACACTATTACTGATGCTATGCTGTGCTCACAGACAGGACCCTAGCAGGGCTGTCCTATGAGAAGCTCTACCAGCAGCTGACAGTGACAGATTCAGTACAGATGCAGATACCCACAGAAAAACTGGATGGAGGTTAGAGACCCCTATGGAAGAATTAGGGGAAGGACTGAAGAAATTGACGAGGAGGGCAACCCCATAGGAAGACTAACAGTGTCAACTAGCCTGAACCCCTGGGAGCTACCAGAGACTAACCAAAGGGCTAGTCTGACCCACACACACACACATATGTAACAGAGGAATGCCTTGTCTGGCCTCAGTGAGAGAAGATCTGCCTAATCTAGGCGAGACTTGTTGCCCCAGGAGGGGGAATGCCCCCCAGGGGGTTGCCCTCTCAGAGGCGAAGGGGAGATGGACGAGTGGAAGAATTCTGCAAGGGGCAAGAACTGGGAGGGGAAGGCAACATTTGAGATATAAATAAATAAAACAAATAAATAGTAATAATAAAAGAATAGAGCAGAAAGTACATATTTATCATCCCATCACAAGGAATCTGGAGATCAAGAATAGCAGATAGAAAAACCAAATACAGTACTTGAAAATCCATATAAGTAAGGAAAACTTCTAGATGTCAGAGTAGAGTTGTAAACAAGATTCTCCATGCTAGCATGAGTTAGGTATATTTGTATCTAATTAGAAAGGAGTATAGGACAAAGTCACGCAACACGCAAGCATGCAAACATTTGGGCCTTGAGATAATTGCAGCTAGGCACTGTGGAAGCCGGGCTCTCATCAGAGGGAATGTCTCAGATACTTTATTAAACAGTAAAAATCAAATGTTATTGCATGTTTAATTTAGGTGAAGATTCTTTATAAATAAGTATGTTGCTACAAGTGTTTAAACTGGATGCATTTTTCTACAATTGCATAAATTGAACATCTCTTTTACTCAGTCTTTATGCTTAGAGAACCTTTGTTCTCTTTTTTTAAAAGAATCATAAATTTTCAATCTATTTTTATGAGTGTTTTCAGTATGTATAATCCTGCACTGTGTACATGTGTGCCTAGAGCCTGTGGAAGCCAGAAGAGGGTGTAGGTTCCATTGGAATTAGAGTTACAGAGAGTTGTGAGCCACCATTTTGAGTTCTGGAAATAAAACCCTGATCCTCTGGAAACTGAACCCTGGTTCTCTACAAGAACACTCCCAAGTGTTCTGAACCAGTGGGAAATCTCTTTAGCCTCTGAACACTGTTTTTAGAAAGAAGACTCGGAGATAAGCAGCATACAAATATACCTTACCTCAACAAATCTATGAACGTTTGCCATTACTCCCACCACACCAATGTAAATACTCCACCCCACCCCACCATGAACTAAGACCTGGCTTGGTTTACGGTGTGTGAAACAGAAGACTCTGCTTGTTGATACTGTGCTTAAGTCCAATGTTTCCCACCTATGTGAACTGTCAGCCCAGTGCAACTTGTCTATTTCTAACCTATTCCCACTTACAGTTCCTCTCAAAGCATTCGCCACTACACATTCAACATGACCTATGAACAAACAAATGAAGAATAAATTCACATTTGTGGCATGGATCTCTAAGAACATGAGTGAGTTTCCTTTGAAAGATTTTGAACATGGACTCAAGTCATGCAACCACTCCTGCCTGATTGGACCCCTGCTCCATTTCAGGCCAGTTCTTCCTGCCTCAACCATCTTGGTTTTGAACATGCTTAACTATGTTATTCTCTCCTTCTCCACGGAGCCATGTCCATGTTCATCCCTCAGCCCAGAATTCCCTTTTCCATTCCTCATTTTCTAGAATCTTGCCCTGGATCTTTGCTCCTTATCCTTCCAATCTCACCTCCAGTGCTCCTTCTGCCAGGACATCTTATCAAGCCCTAGCAACCCTTAAAAATGCTTATTGCAGTTTATAATGATGAGTTCATCACTATGATGAATTGGCGAATGTAGCGCACCCACAATAGTACAAGAGAAGAGGACTGACTTACCCCTTCTCTGTCCTCAGTACCTAGCATACACCTGACACATATAAATTCCGTAATTATCTATTGAGTATGTATTGAATTAATTACTTGTTTTATAAGGGCACTGGGAAATTTTATGAGACTACTGGTACTTAATATACCTTGTGAAGACTTTCTTGTCAAAGCAAGCAGAAGTCTCAGGAAATTTCGATATTACCAAAGTGTATAATGTGTGTGTGTGTGTGTGTGTGTGTGTGTGTGTGTGTGTGTGTGTGTGTGAATGAACATAACCTAATACATGGAAAAACATAAAATTTAACTTGGAAACTAGGAAACAATTCATAAGATTATAAATACTTCTAGAGGACTAACAAGTAATATAAAATATATTTTGTTTGGAAACAATGTCTTAATTACCATGTAACCTATGGCCTCAAAATCACATTTTTTTCTTTTTGAAAAAGACTTTGAGAAGTGATATAATTTAAAAAGACTACATAAATTGCACTCACCAATTATATAATATAATGATATATTTACCTCTGGGATTAGTTTATCCAGTCACATGGGTAACTATAATCTTCTGCATGCTGATTTAATTGTCTTCTTTTCCAAAAATGTTTATAATATCTTTCAAATGTTAGTTATAATAGAATTTTTAATTTTTATTATATGTGGTTACAGATATGGATGTCATTGATATAGATATAGAGATAGACATAAATATTAATGACAGGAATATATATGAAAGACAGAAATAGATAGATATAGTCATAGATACAGATATAGACATAGAAATATAGATAGAGACAAAGATATAGATATAGACATAGAGACCTAGATATACATAGAGGTCTTGGTAGAGACATAGAAACATACATATAGACATAGATACAGATGATAGACAAATAGAGATAGAGACATAGATAAAGACATAGAGAAATATATAGATAGATGGAGACATAAATATAGACATTGATCTAGACATAGATGGAGGCATAGAGATATAGAGACAAAGATAAAGACATAGATATAGACATTAATTAAGACATATAGATAGAGACTAAAGACATAGAGACATAGATACAAATATAGACATAGATATAGACACACATATATACATAGAGACATAGATATAGACATACACATAGACATAGAGATGTATAGATAGACATAGATATAGACATACATAGAAACATAGATGGAGATGCAGAAACAGACACATAGGCAGATATAGATAAAGACTAAAGACATAATTTGAGACATATATGGAGATGGATATAGACATAATTAAAGACCAGATACAAATATAGATACAGACATATATAAAGACATAGAGACATAGACATAGACATAGAGACAGTTACAGGCATTGACATAGATTTAGACATAGATAGAAACACAGGTATAGAAATAGAGACATAGAGACATGGATATAGACATAGAGACATAGATGTAGATGGAGACATAGATATAGACAAAGACATAGAGACATAAGTAGAGACATAGACAGACATAGATGTAAATAGAGACATAGATAGAGACAAAATAGAGACATAGATATAGACATAAAAACATAGAGACATTGATATATACATAGAGACACAGCTACAGACATAGATAGAGATGACATAGAGATAAATAGAGATAGAAATATCCTATATTTGAAAGTAGGCATTCCATATTTGACTGGATTTTGAAATTACAAAGTCTATTTCAGATTAGAAATCATAAGAAAAACTGTCATCTTAGTATCTATTCTCCCTATCTTGTGGATTTCAATGTGGATTCAGTATCATTAATTCAGATAAAGTATTGTTTTAATTTTCAAGGATCCTAAACACTACTCCTCAAGCTTTGTTTTGCTTAAGGGTCTCCAAAGGAAAGCATGTTCTGATTCTTGAAGTTGAGATGAGAGTCTGAGGTCCTCTGTTCTTGCAAATCCAGGTGATGGTGACACAGCAGGCCCATGGGCTACACCTGGAACAGCAATGGTTCAGAACAAAAGGATTGCTCCTAGCCAATCCTACACTGGTCAGGTGCTCAGCTTTGCACTGACTTGCTTTGGGTTATTCCTTTTTGTCAAAGGGCAGATTATTTGGAGAGAAAAGAATCTTAGTAAATACGCACAGAAATTATTCCATGTTTCAAATATAGAAATAAGAATAGGAAGTCAACAAAATTAGAAGCTAGCTACTGGTGTAACTAACATTAGAATAACATTTGTCATTGATCAGTAGTGGGTAACAAATCCATGGTTATGGTATTTTTGCATGTAGAAATTCCTAGCATGAAACTAGCTAGTTAAAACTCTCTTGGAGTTTTAACTTCAACCTGTATAAATAATTCTTGGCTAACTGCCCAGTATCTATCAGGAAGCATACATATGCCTAATCTCTGTGTGTGTATTCTTTCAGGTTTGGCAGCCACTGTGAAAAGAAAAATGTTGCTCTTTGTAATATAGAAGGGAAAGTTGAGTTATGGGCAGTAGGAGTACGCCTTCTTTAGTTTTCTATTTTATTTTGTTTTATTTCTGTGTATTAGAATGTGTGTGGGCGAGTACACTTGCTTGAGCAGGCACATGCTATGGTCAGAGTTGACACTGTCATGTCTTCCTCTACTGCTCTTTCTTATTTACTGAGGCATAGTCTCTCAATGAACCTGGATCTCTGTGTTTCGACTAGACGGTTGCTGTGCTGGGTGGAGGTCGGGGGAATGAAAGAGGCAGATTTTCAGAGCTCATAGATAGCATCACTCAGGTTAATCCTGGAGATACAAATTCAGGTCCTCATGCATTCACAGCAAGCACTTACCCCTGAGCTGTCATGTTGGACTCACCTCCCCCACCTTACTCTGTACTATGCATACTGCAGATGTTTATGAGTATTTTACAGGTTTTTCGTTTACTGTAACATCTTTATTTGAAGCTATTGTCACATTGACTTTGATTATATGACACATCTGCTGATGTGTCAGTATACTGATAGTTCTGGACCAACATCAAAAGGCATGTCTGCCTGTTCTCTGGGTTAGGATCACATCCTTGACCTTACTCCCTACTGTGGTTATATTGAGCATAGGTCCTTCCTGAGCTATTAGTCACATGTACAGTAATACACACGCAAGTTTGGAATTTGAGTCACTGGAGACTAAAGTGTCCCACTCACCTTCTGGTCAAATTTCCATTTAATGAAATGAGTAGATTTTAATACTCAGCAGCTATGACAAACTTATGGAGAAAGTAATGGATTCTGAGAAACCTGGGCAAAGCAGAATCGGGCCTGGTTTTCAACGATACGTAAGTTGCATGCTGAATTAATACAAAAACATGGAGAAGGCAAAAAACAAAACAAAACAAAACAAAACAAAAAAAAACAAAAACAAAAACAAACAAACAAACAAAAAAACCACACACAAATGAAATGCTTCAGTTTTTAGGCTTTTAACAATACCCATCCTTTACTTGAACAAACTGGTGAAATGTTACGCAGAGTAAAAGGCCAAGTAATATGGATAGATGGATGGATGGATGGATGGATGGATGGATGGATGGATAGATGGACAGAACTCCAGGTATGTCCTAAAGTACACAGTTTCTGATGGCACATGTGTATATCATGAAACAAACACAATTCGGCAGGATAACTCGGTCATCGCTCAGTCACAAGGTCTGCACCTTCACTTGGTCCCCACACAATCTGTGTAGCTTTAGACTATTACCATTTTATCTTCCTTTGTAATTCTATTTTTCCTTTTGTATTTACAGTCTTACAACATGTGAAGAGTAAACTGGCTGTTCGGTTTTACAGTCTGCTGACACCATTTCAAAATGAGAACAAGCGGCATTTGGGAAGAGCCTGTGAGGGGTATATTTTCTTCTGAGGAACTAAGGGCAAGACGTCAATTTGTTAACCAACGATGTGCCTGGGGTGATTATGTTTTCTTTCTCTACCCTCTCTGTTTACTCCCAACTTCTCAAATGTAACCAAATTTCTACTACAGAGGGACCATATTTCTTGAAGTTGGAAAAAATTTATGTATACTCCAACTCTTGTCTTGTAGCAAAATACCTCCAGCTAATCTATGTGGTGACTAAATTATAGTTCCCAGGATGGCCATCCTGTGTTTTTACCACAGCGGAAGCCCCACAAAGATACAGTTCACCGCCTCAATGGACTCAGCAATAAAAAGGAACACATTTAAATACTAAAGCCATTGTGCATGAATAAATGCCAAAATAAAAGAAACCCTTCAAGTGCTTTCCAGCATTTAACCCAGAACCATTCAATTTCCCTTTATTTGTTCCTCTTTAATAATTTTGTTCTCTGGGCAAAGCTTGCAGAAAACAATGCCACTGTGACCTTGAATTTGGTGTAAAGCCAATAACACATGTTGACACTGTCAAGAGCTGTGTGTATGATTGTACTTTGTCTAAAGGAGAATTTTTCTTAGAAGGCAAAACTAGCCAGAGATGAGCTTTGTTCTCTCTGGACTGTGTATGATGGCTGTTGCCCTTAGCCTCAAGTTGTTTATCCCACTGTAATTGCAAGGGGTGGAGATAGGACTCTTACTGAGTTGATATTTGCTTAATTATAAAAACTGAGTTAAGCTTAAATTAGCATAGGTATTATATTATGCTAATATATATAAATTATTCAGCACATGAATGAATATGCCTTTAATCTCAGCCCTTGGGAGGCAGAGGCAGGAGGCCCTCTGAGTTCGAGGCTAGCCTGGTCTACAAAGCAAGTTCTAGAACATCCAGGAATACACAGAGACACCTTTTCTCAAAAAAAAAAAAAAACAAAAAAAAACAAAAAAAAAAAAAAAACCAAAGAAAGAAAAGAAGAGAAAAGAAAAGAAAAGAAAAGAAAAGAAAAGAAAAAACAAAGAACATAATTATTTATGCCTGAAAATTTTTATAATAAATTCATATTTGTCTCATTTAGTACTCTTCAATCTTGTGTCTCATGTCAATGAACCTGATACTAGGTCTTTTGTAAGTTATTATAGATTTCTTCATGTATATAATTTTATGGTCAAATTATTTATCTAAAGAAGACTCTTGTTACTGTATATCTATTTACTTTCTTTCTGATGGTTGGTAATTCTTTTCTATTTAAAGACATACTAAATACTTTTTACAGAGTAGCCTTCAAAAGTTGTTTATGTGCCCATGAATAAAACTAAAAATAATCAGTAAAGAATTACGGTTTATAAAGAACCAATGTTCATTCAGCTGGCATGTGTTACTCTGTCTTTAATTGGCTTTCAATAAAATATACATGAAATCCTCAAAAAAAAAAATGGAAAAGTACTAGTATCTACAACTATCATTACAAATAAATTTTGAGGTCGTCCCATGTTTAATTTTACTAGCTGCCATGAATCTGAGATAAAGCCAGCTAATTTAAAAATATTTATCAGTTTCAGACAAATTTAACACCAGAAGTTCCAGCATCTGAAAGGAAGGAACCACCATACAGAATTAAGCGTTAACTGAACATGTAAAAAAAAAATAGCTTAATAGGGTGGGAGAGAGTCGATGAAAATTGAAGCAGGAAAGCTGGTGGGGAGGGGAGAGTAGAGAAATGGGAGTTGTCATGAGTAGCTCTAACATCTAAGAGAAAACCCCAAAATTAAACTGTACAGAAACAAAACTGAGGTTATATGGAGAAACAATAAGTTTTAAAACTTAAGGAAAGTTAAAATATAGTGATTCCAAACTTTGAGTATATTTATTTCTAAAAAAAAAAAAAAATCAAATCAATACTAAATGTAGAAAGATAAACTGTATGAATCACTTTACGGTCTCATGTGTTTTTCTTCTTATTCCCTCCTTAATACATGTGCAATATTGATAAACAATAAGAAAGAAATACGAAATTACTCAGCCTTTATTTCAACAAATGAACATAGAGAAAATAAGGAGTTAAAAGATGTACATTCAGCAATGTTTTCTTTCCTTTTTAGATGATATATAAATTGATAATATATCCTAAATACTTAATTAGAGTTTTGGTTAGAATATGCTACTTTAAAACTTTAAAAACTACAGAAGTGAGAAAGAGGTCTTTCTCACATCAGAAGGACTCTTTAGGTGAAAAAGGAAATACTTTAAGCATTTAAATGTGAAAAACTAGACGTGAAGAAAACAAGATGAAATGTAGGTAAGGTGAGGCTGGAGAGCTAGCTCTACCATTAAATAAAGACCAGGGCTCACAACCAAAACGGAGGTAGCACAATGAAAACGTGACAGTCCTAAAATGGTTCCTGAAATATAAAAATGGTCAATATAAGGACAGCTAATATAATCTCTTTTTTATGCATAGTGTGGACAACCATCTAGGATACCAATATAAATTAAAATGGTTGGAGATATTTTAAATTATTTTTATTAAGCCTTTGGTGCTCTTACTTAATCCTCTACAGATATACACAAGTTTCTACATGTTGCATATATTACATAATCATAAGGTTCTGTATTTATTTCAGAATATAGGAAAACATAGGAAATGTTTTAAGTATTCAATTTTAAGTAACACCATATATATAGTTTGAAATTTTCAAGAAATGGTTGATCTATGGTAACTAATTTGCCAATTAACTGAAGAAGTCTGTTTAGGAAAACCATTAGTGGCATGGCTCAAAGGTTTTCAAATAATTTCAAATTTATTTTCTGTTCAGAGAAGTTAGAGTGATTTAAAGGAAAGGAGAAATCTTCTGAGTGGGGAAAGAAAGAAATGGAGAGAGTGCACTATACATGTGTAAGGAATTGTGAAAGAACTAACCACTAATAGTTTAAATAATTCTTTTTGTAAAAGAAAAAAAAAACTATAGATCAAGACTATAGCACACCACATGTCAGTCATGATAGGAACAAACTGGGACTTTCATACTTCAGTATGAGTGATGAATGGTGTGGTGGTTCCTCAGAAAACTAGACACTGTACTACCTAAGGGCCCAGCTATACTAGTCCTGTGTATATACTCAAAAGATACTCCAACATATAACAAGGACACATGCTCCACTATGTTCACAGCAGCCTTATTTATAATAGCCAGAAGCTGGAAAGAACCCAGAAGTCCTTTAACAGAGGATTGGATACAGAAAATGTGGTACATTTACACAATGGAATACTACTCAGCTATTAAAAACAATGAATTTATGAAATTCTTAGACAAATGGATGGAATTAGAAAATATCATCCTGAGTGAAGTAACCCAGTCACAAAAGGACACACATGGTATACACTCACTAATAAGTGGATATTAGCCCAAAAGCTCAGAATACCCAAGATACAATTCACAGACCACATGAAGCTCAAGAAGAAGGAAGATCAAAGTGTGGATGCTTCAGCCCTTCTTAGAAGGGAGATCACTCACAGGAGGAAATACAGAGACAAACTGTGGAACAGAGACTGATGAAAGGTCATCCAGAGACTGCCCCACCTGGGCATCCATCCCATATACAGACACCAAACCCAGACACTATTGCAGATGCCAAGAAATGCTTGCTGACAAGAGCCTAATATAGCTGTCTCCTGAGAGACTCTGCCAGTGCCTGACAAATACAGAAGTGGATGCTCTCAGCCATCCATTGGACTGAGCAAGGGTCCCCAATGGAGAACTGAATGAGCCAAAGGGGTTTGCAGCCCCATAGAAAGAACAACAATATCAACCAACTTGATGCCCCCTCCCAGAGCTCCCAGGGACTAAACCACTAACCAAGGAGTACACATGGAGAGACCCACGGCTCCAGTCACATATGTAGCAGAGGATGGCCTTGCCAGGCATCAGTGGGAGGAGAGACCCTTGGTCCTGTAAAGGCTCAATGCCCCAGTGTAGGGGAATGTCAGAGCAGGGAGGCAGGAATGGATGGGTGGTTAGGGGAGCACTCTCATAGAACCACAGGAAGGGGGAGGGGATATGGCATTTCTGGAGGGGAAACTGGGAAAGGGGATAAAATTTAAAATGTAAATAAATAAACTATCCAATAAAAGAAAAAAAACAAAAAACAAAAAAACCTATCAATTAAATATTAAATCTCTATCTATAACCTGATAATTTCAACTAATACATATAAAGTGAAATGAGTATAATGACATTAATATGTATCAAAATATTTTTAATTACCCATAGTTATTTTAATGTTAATGCCACTAAATTAAAAATAATTTAAAGATGTACCAATATAACTGTGACAACTTGTAGCATCTTCATTCAAAAGTACACTACTTTTCACTAACTCAAAGGCTTGGATGATTGATGTATGTGCTAGCATAGAAGACTCTCAAAACTAGATTGATGAATGAAAAGAAGACTTTTGCATTTATATGAACCTTCAAATTTGGCAAGTACCATGTGTGATATATATTAAACTATAAGATTTAGGATCTCTCTATTTAATATAAATCATCATATTTTAAATTGTAGGTGTGTTATATTCATTTGCATATTGCTTCAATATATAATTCATGTCTTTTCCAGGCAGGGTTACTATTAACTTGTTTTAATTTTGCTCTGGTTTTGAGTCTTTTTTGCCTTCCCTCTAACTCTATTTTATACTCTACCAACATTAACCACTTGTAAATTCGCAAAGGCGTCCTCTCATGAATTGTCAGGTTGTAATGTCCTTTCTACCTTCTCCAAGTACAAAGCTCTCACTTGGAATTTCTGAAACTACAATGAGTTCTATTCCTTTCCAGAAATCTACCTTTCCTTTGAAGGCAGAGGCCATGTCTCCCAACTCTGTTCAATCTTATCCCTTGGAACACACCGACGTATTTTCCCTTCATGCTATACATGAAGTGAATTCATTTGAACATCCTTCTTGCCACGCGCACACCTTATGGGTACAGACTACCACTCTATCACACCAGTGTGAGGAACCGCCTACGGAACATATTGAATAGATGCTCTCTGCACCTTATATAAACATTTTACTGCCAGCATAATCCCTGCTGTATGGGGGATCCACTGAAGTATACAGAGCTAGGTTACCTATCACTCACAAAATTAGTATAGAGAACAAAGTTAATGTTTCAGGGCCAGCTGTCTAAGTTTAAAAAGTCTACACTTTAAATTGCTATGTAGGATCAACAATCTTCCCAATTTTCTGTGAGGGAAAATATACATCGGTATGTGAACTGGTCACTAAATAGGCATAGGGACCCGTGTTTGAGCCTGAGAATGAACAAAAAATGCTGAGCCTGTTGGCATGCACTTGTATTCTGAGTATCAAGGAGGTAAAGACAGGAAAATCCCAGAGACTCACTGTCCAGCCAGCCCAGCCTAATCAGTAGGCTCCAGACCAGTGAGGGAACATATCTCAAAAAAAAACAACATGGTTAGCCCTCCTGCCAAACAGAACATGAGGTTGACCTGGGTCCTGTACATAGGAGCGAACAGGCAAGCATATGCATGCACACACGCATGCGCGCGCGCGCACACACACACACACACACACACACACACACATACACACAATACTATCTATTAAAAGGACTCTTATACACTCTGTGTGTGTGTGTGTGTGTGTGTGTCTGTGTGTGTGTGTGTCTGTGTGTGTGTGTGTCTGTGTGTGTCTGTGTGTGTGTCTGTGTGTGTCTGTGTGTCTGTGTGTGTATGTGTGTGTGTGTCTGTGTGTCTGTGTGTGTCTGTTTGTGTGTGTTTAGAGTATATCAACCTCTTGTAAACTGGCTTTTTAAATAGCAAGACCATGCTTAGCAATGGAAAATTTTCCAGGATTCTTCTCTGAGACAGATAAATTTTATTAATTTCATTTTTCAACATATTTTCTTGTTTTCTTCTGTTTATTGAACTGTTGGGCTTTTGTCCTTAGATCCATGTGCTCTGACCACTTTCATTTCTCTTTAGTGAATCTGGTACCCTGTCTGTAACTACCCCCCTGTACCACTCTCAAACCTGTGCCTTTCTCAGCACAGGTTTGATAATGAGTACAAGACAGCAAACCAACTCTCCCATACCCCACATGCTTCTTAGCTGTCTTTTTATGTCCACAACATCTCATTCCATTTCCTTTCATTCTGCCTCTGAAATGATAAGAGAGATTTCCTTTCATTCGATATTACAGGGAGAAAATCAAGGTGATGGTTTTCTACAAGTATACTAAATAGGTTAAGTTTTGTTAACTGTTCAAACATAGTCTATTATGTTAGTGCTTTCATCTAAGCACCATTTTAAGATTTATACTCAGGCATTGAGTTCCTGTGTAGCAGAGTTAATGTGGCAGCAGGCTCGAGACTGCTATTTTTAGGGAGTTCTGTTCTAAAGCTGGCCATTGGCTGTAATTGGAAATCTGAAGAGTAAACAGATCTTTACACTAGTAAGATATCGTCTCCAACTGACAAGAGTAGTTAACAGCACTTACATGTTTATGTAAACACTATGGTTTATGTTAAATGCTTATTTTCCTTCCAGATTTTCCTGCAAGCATGAAAACTTTGAAAGTTAGGCTTAACCGAGCTGCCCTGATAGGTACTATTTCATGTGTCATTACAGTTTGTTACTGGAGGAATTAAACGTGTCTGCCCGACTCCAGAGGGAGAGGCTCACGGAAGCCTGAGCCTGGTTATACCTAATGCTGTCGCTTTCATCTGTCCCCTTGGCTGATTTTGCTTTCTAACCCTTTGCTATAATAAATCAGAGCTGAGTACAATGGGAAGCTGGGTCCTTTGAGCCCTCTTGATAAGTCAACAGAGCTAGGCATGTTTTTAGGGATCTGAGATGTCAGACTTCAGTTTTAGTCTTTAAAATACATTTAAGGAAAGAATGGAGGGTTCAGTTTAAACTGAAAACATGTTTTCTTTGACGATGAAACAACTGTGCATTAACAGACTGCTTTGGCTTTGTTCTCTCGAGGCTCCATCTCTGAATCCTAGATAGGATGTTATTGACAGATGATACATTTTAAGAAATGAACGATTAGTTTTCTTTAGGGGTGAGGCCCAGGCTAGGTTGAGCATGTTCCAGTGAACGGCCCTACACCTGTAAGTGGGGAGCTAATTTAAACTCAGTGATTTATTGCAGGCAGGTATTGAACATGATGTGGGGAGGGGATCTTGTGGGACCTGGAAGTAAGAATAAGAGTTGAATGTGATCCAAATATATCCTATGCATGTATGAAATCTCAAAGAATCAAAAATACTATATTACAAACAATATACCATTTTTGGTTATACAAAACAACTAATAATGACAATTTATAGAAAGTGAAACCATAAAGGAATGCATTTTAAAATTTATATTTTGATTAGAAAACTTAAGTCACTACTTTTATGATTTTACATGCGAGGTCAAATTGTGAGATAAAAGCATTACATGCAGATAGGAGACAATGCCAGCTGACAGTTAAAGAGCTGTTCTTTGAAATGCCCACAGTCTTCAGCAGGAGGTTTTGATGTGAAAGAGTTATTTATTTTCTGGGAAAGAAAATAAATGTATATTTGTGTGTTTTGTTCCAGGACACAGGGAGAATATAATGTACCTGAGCCTTAGAAACAACCAGAAAAATATGTAGCAACCAAGGCTCTATGATGAAGAGTGCCAAAAAGAAAATATTCCAGGCTTCCTAGAAGTTCTTACCTCCTCATCTACTTGGATTAGATGATGCTACTTATGGAACCTCCACGTAGAAAGTGAGACTCATGGACCATCCCCATAGAAGGTGATACTCATGGACTGTCCACATGGAAAATGCTACTCATGGACCATCCACATAGAAGGTGCTGCTCATGGACCATCCACATAGAAAATGCTACTCATGGACCCTTCCCATAGAAGGTGCTACTCATGGACCATCCACATGATAGCATTTATTTGCTTAACAATCTTGTATTTTTTTTTCTCCTGAGGAAATAAAACTGAGTAAGCAGAGACTATGACATCTTTTTGCAAAAATAAAAAACAAAAACAACAACAACAAAAAAACCAAAAACCACCACCAACAACAACAAAAACACTGCCAGGTTGCATTCTCTAAACCCAACCAAAGTCTATAACTTTCCCACATCTATATTCTCAATGGATTCTTCTTTTAACTTGGAAGGTTTTTACATTATAGGACATAGGGGTTTCAGGAAATGGAATCAATGTTGATACAGAACAGATTGCAGAGGCAGAGGCAGACAGGGGGAGGAGAGTGCAGGAAATGTAGACACGGGTAATTAAAATGGCAAACAAATACTGCAGAGAGAAATGTTGATATGGTAGATCTCATGAATAATTTTTGTTGTTGTTGTCGTTGTTGTTGTTGTTGTTTTGGGTTTTTTGTTTTTCGAGACAGGGTTTCTCTGTATAGCCCTGGCTGTCCTGGAACTTACTTGTAGACCAGGCTGGCCTCGAACTCAGAAATCCACCTGCCTCTGCCTCCCGAGTGCTGGGATTAAAGGTGTGTGCCACCACACCCAGCTGATCTCATGAATAATTAAGGTCTTAAAAATGTTAGGCTGGTGCTCATTGCTGATAGAGGCCAAGAGTCTCTACTGTACTTGGAAGGCTAACATCTAACCAAATGCAGTAATTAGGTCACTGGAAACACCCTTCGCCCATTGAGGAGGCTCTCTTGCTGTTTTTTAAAGGCAAGAAGAAAAGAAGGAAAATGAGAAGAAAAAGGGAGGGGAAGGGAGGGAGGGGAGGGGAGAGAAAAATCAGAGGCCTTCTCCAAAACTCACAGTCTTCCTCTGGAAGCTGAATTTGAGAGAAACTTGAATTTTCACGTGCTCTGATTTGGACTCCAACATTTGACGAAGCTAACACATACACCCTAATTCATTTATTATTATTATTATTATTATTATTATTATTATTATCAAGAAACTCATTTTTCTAGAGTTGCTCTTACCCTGGATTTTATATTAATATAATCTCATCATTCTTGTTTGCATGATTCCAGCCTTGGTACCTTGAATTTAACAGTCTTATTGTATCTGTGCCCATATGACAAATTATTGCAAATTGTCTTCTGAATGATTTTAAATACCGTTTGTGAACTGTACACCTTACAGCAAGGATAAAGCAGGTATAACTCCATCAGCAAAAGTGTTAAAAGAATAGACCTGGCAGTCCTATTGGGCTGTAGTCCACATGCCCAAATGGCATGCTGTGAACTGAGATGACACTGCTTTACCTGAGTGTCTTCAAAGGATGTGGACCCATAGAAAACCTCAGCACACAGCAGACCATCTTAGCCATATGTGTCTCATGCATTTGATCAGATTCCTCTGTTCCTTAGATGCCATGCACAGTATTGTGATCAGAGGTTTTCTAACCACACTCTGACAACATTGTGTATAGGGCTAGAGAAATGGCTCTGCCATTGACAGTGTCTGCTGTTCTTGTAGCAGGTACTTGAGATTGGTTCCTAACATGCATATCACCACCACATATAACTCAGCTCCAAAGGATCCACTCTCCTCTCCTCTCCTTGCACAACCCCCAGACACCTGCACAAAGGTGGTACACACACACACACACACACACACACACACACACACATAAACAAATGAAATCCTTAAAAGATGTTCTCTCTTACCTTACCACATACTGGAAAATAAGTGAAAGCAAATGAAATTCACATACATGGCTGGTCCAGGGACAAACAATGTTACAGCCACACCAGGAAATACTTTGGTAATTACTGAAACAGTTAAACTAATAACAATTGTGTAATTCACCCAACCCATCCCCACACATACAAGAAACGTCTATAAATATCTACCACATGAATGTCCATAATGGGAGTATTTGTAATAAACTCATACAGAAGCAAATACAAATATCTGTCAACAGATAAATAAATTAGAGCATATTAAAAAGAATACTCATCAATAAAAATGTCAGTGAATGTAAAAATCATTACAATCCTATAAAACTCCATGCCAAATAAAGACACCCAGATTGAGCTCTCAAATGCTATGTTATTAAATTTGCATTAAACTTAAAATGAACAGGCATCCATGGTGATTAAGAAAAAAGGGAGAAATGAGCCAGGAACATCCCGAGGAAGGGTGACTGGCCAGCACAAAACAGGAAGAAACTTGGAAGATCAGAAATATTCATCATTTCTATCATTTTGTTTTGTTTTTAATCCCTTGAGTTTGTTTATGCCAGAGCTAGTCAAGTTGAATACTTTAAATGTGTGTGGTTTATCTTATGTAAACTACATGTCTATAAATTTATTTTAAAATCAGAAAGAAGGAAGGAAGAAAGGGAGGGAGGGAGGAAGGGAGGGAGGGAGGGAGGGAGGGAGGGAGGGAGGGAAGGAGGAAGGAAGGAAGGAAGGAAATAAGGAAGGAAGAAAGGAAGGAAGAAAAGAAAGAAGGGAGGAAGAAAGAAAGAAAGAGAGAAAGAAAGAGAGAGAAAGAGAGGGAGGGAGAGAGAGAAGAAGAAGAAAAAAAGAAGACAGACAGAAAAAGAAGGAAGGAAAGGAGGGAGGGAGGGAGAGAGAGAAGAAAAAAGAAGACAGACAGAAAAAGAAGGAAGGAAAGGAGGGAGAGAGGGAGGGAGGGAGAGAGAAGAAAAAAAGAAGACAGAAAAAGAAGGAAGAAAAGAAGGGAGGGAGGGAAAGAGAAAGAGAGAAATGGGGGGAGAGAGGGAGAGAGAGAGAACACATTGGAACTACTTAGAAGAGAGCAATATTTATGGATAAAGAGACCACATACCCAAGGGACTTTTATTTATTTATTTATTTATTATTTATTTTATTAGGTATTTTCTTCATTTACATTTCCAATGCTATCCCAAAAGTGCCCCATACCCTCCCCCCTCTGACTCCCCTACCCACCCACTCCCACTTCTTGGCCCTGTACTGAGGCATAGAAAGTTTGCAAGACCAATGGGCCTCTTATTGAGGGGTGACAATATGCTGCTAGTGAATGGAAGTGCTAGTGTTAAGAGGCAGTTGACATCTAAGTGGCTGTTGGAAAGGCAAGTTTCTGTTTCCTGGGTCCTCCCAACAGGTAATCATGACAAAAGGGACTCTTGACTTCACCCACCCACCAGAAAAGAGGAAAAAAATATCTAGCTATAATTTCCTCAGGCCTTTCTATATATCTGAGCTGCTCTTGTCCAGCCCTGTAGATCATGCTAAGTGTTTGTACTATGTGCAGCCAACAGTCTAGATGTCACCAGATTGTACTGTTTCTACCTCCAAAACAGCTCAGGTGTCGTTCTTCGTGATTGCCCCCATCTAAACTCACTTTCACACGTGCAAGGTCCTCCTACCCCTGGATTGCCACTTTGCTATGGCTTCTCCTGGTCCTCTTACTTTCCATTGACCCTCTTCCTGCAAAACCAAGTCTCTATGAAGTCATCAAGGTAATTAAGTCATATTAGACATTCACTGTGGAACAGAGCCCAGTGTTTTCTTGTTGTGCTTAACACGAAAAACCCGTAGCAAGTCGTATATAGTCTTACATCCTCTACATTACCTATTATACTGCCATGATCATCACCCCAATACCCTAGTCTCCACCATGACTCTTTCTTAATGTCCTTAAAATACACTAAGAACCTTCTCCTAGGACATTTGGTCCATCTGTGGTCTGCATCTGAAAATGTTTCCTCTGAATGATTGCCTTGTCCAGTCCTGTCTATCACAGAAAGCTCAAATGTCCTCATTCCAGGTAAGTCTTCCCAGCCCACAGTACTGACACAGCTTTCCTGCATGGCTGTAATTACCCATGTTATTTTCTTCACAGCACTTAGTGCTGAGATGCAATTTTAGATATGTATTCATTTTAGCCACATACGATATATTTATTGGCTGTCCCCCAGTGGAATGTGAATTATATAAGATACATGTTTGCTCAAGACAAGGAGTCACTTTCTAATACTGGGTTAGCAAAGCCAAGTGTGCCACCGTCTGCCTGTAATCCCGGCACTCAGAAGACTGAGACAGGAGGATTGCAGGTGTGAGGCTAACCTGGGAAACATGGCCAGAATTCGTCTCAAGAGAACAGCAGCCATTCAAACAAATATAACAAGTACAGGGTACCTTGAATAGATGAAGAAAGACTTCCTAAGCACTCCTGATATTGGCTATATTGGCCGAATTTTTTTTGCAGTATAAGATTACGTAACTATTTATAGCCAAATATTTAAAATAAATTATTTTCTCATGACTTACTTGAAACTATGGGGGAAATCAGTATAAATATCAACAGTGGGCATTTAATAGATTTAATTTATTTTGATTACATATTATATTTATGTATGTGTTAAATGTTTTAATTTTAAAATAACATGTCTGTGTGTGATTATGTCTAGGTGAATTCAGGTGCTTGCTGAGGCCAGAAAAGGGGATCAGATAACCTGGAGCTAGAGTTGCAGTTTGTAAGCTGTCTAACAAGGATGCTATAAGATAAACTCGGGTTCTCTGTAAGAGCAGTCCATGTTCTTAATTGATGGATCCTCTCCCTAGCCCTGTGAACTGTGTTTTTAATACATGCATGCAAAATAATAGAAAACACTCCTTTTGAAAACAAATTATCTTGTACAAGATGGACGTGGTGCTAGAGACACTTGTTTTGGAAGACAGGTGATATTTGATTGCCTGCACCACTGTGAAATTTTTTGTTGTTTACACTTCCAAAAACACTGTGATCTTAGAAGTGTTTCTGGCATCAGTTAGAAACTCTCGGTCTCCTACATGAAGTTTATAATAAGCGCATTGCGTGGTGTGAATGTGCACAATGGCACAGGTGTGGGCTCTTCCAAAGCATGGACTTAGGTTAACATTGCATTAAAACTGATGTATTCATTTACCAAGGAATGACAGCATCAGAATGCTATGTCTTCCCATCTGGGAACATGATATTCATGCCCAGTTATTTATTTTATTTCATACAAACTTAAGGTATACATTTATGCCCATTTATTGAAACACTCTAGGTAAGAAGGATAGATAGATAGATAGATAGATAGATAGATCGTGCGACCAGGTTTATCCTGCTACCAGGTTCATCTTTTAACATATGTTTCCTATGACTTGGCTCTTCACAAAGTACTTTTGTTCTTCTAAATTTCTTAGACTTACAATCAAATAACCCACAAGTAATGACTATGATTCTCTTCTTTCTTTTGATCTTTTTCTTTGCTTATTACATTTGCTTAGGTGACTCACTCAAAGTGCTAAATAATGCAGAAAGATGGCAAAGACAGTTCCCATGCTGTGTGTATTCTACTAAAATGCCCAGTATATCTTCAGGTTACATGTTTTGGGTTTGCTGCTAGGCCCCAGGAAGTTCATTTATTCTTATTTAATTTACATCTTACTCAGAAGAACTTCTGACTTTTGCCAAATCCTTTCCATGCATGTTTCTATAATTATGATTATTTTTGCTTCATAATTCTCTTTTAACAGAATAATAGATGTATTTCTAATCATGAAATTCTCCTTTGTCAATGGCATAGATTCTATTTTAAACAGGAGTTTAAATTACAGCTCTCCAACACTTGGGTGTACAAATACAGAATGGAGGTGTTCTGTCTCTGTGGTCTCTCTCTGCCAAACCGTTCCGTCCCCCACATCCCTAAAGCCACTCCTCCCCTGCATCCTCTACCTCCCTGGAAAATAACACCTTCCATCCAGCTAGCATGCTGAAGGCATCTGAGATCACTGCTTTCTCTAACTCCCACACCCAATCTGGCCCTGCATTCCCTTTGATAATGTTTCTGAAACATCTCTCACCCCTAGATTCCCCATCCATTGACTTGTTGCAGGCTTTCAGTCTCGCCTCCCCTCTTGTTAGAAGTTTCTAGCTGAATTTATGGACTCTTGCTCATTCACACACCAAAAATACCTCCAACCAGAACCTGGAGCATGACAGTTTGTTGCTTAAATTACTCCAATTCTTCCTCTAAATAAAGATTTATGTAACCAATGAATGCCTTTGGGAACAGCAAGGATGTTAGCATCCACTGCATGGTGATTATTTCAAATCTCTATTATTGTTGTCTGAGCTACTCGATCCTGAAACAATTGGCTTCCTGCTTATGTGGCGCTTCCTCACAAGCTCCTTTAGAATTTTGTGTCCGTCCTGATTGTCACTCTCGTAAAAAATGAGTACTCTCCGACTAGACTATTAATCTCATCAGATTCCTTTCCCGTTTCATTTCATCTCAGAATCCTCAGCATTTGGCAGAGGACACGGCTCAGGATGAAGATTCAGTTTCCTTGGGATGTGCACCTCCACTGGAACTTGGATGAACAGGAGCAGAAACAACAGTGGAGTGCTTATTTTCAAGTGGCTGGTGCAGGACCACAGAAAGCAATGCCACGACATTCAATGCGGGCGCTGCTTCGTGTTGCTGTACAACACAATCTGGACATAAATGGCCTGCAGAAGGCAGTCAGTACTGTGAGACACCCCACTGCAAAGATGCCTGAGTACTTTCCTCAGGGTACTTCAGATTTGGGGGCGGGGTCATGCAAAATAGTCACAAAGGCAGGACTGTCTAAATAGCAAAGAAGAAACCAGAACAGTTGCCCCCTTCATCTTTTGACTGGCTAAGAGAGAAAAGAAGTAAGAGTCTGTCCCAGGCTGCCTTTCTGTCACTGTAATAAACACCACAAACAAAGGGAGCTGAGGCAAGAAAGGACTTATTTCAGCTCACAGGTTGCAATCCTTCACAGAAATAAGTAAAGGCGGGAGCTTGAAGCAGAGACCATGGGGAGACACTGCTTACTGGCATACCTGCTGGATCACAGTCAGGTATCTTTCTTATGCAGCCTACTCCATCTACTTAGAGATGATACCTAGTGGAATCAGACCATTCTACATCAACTAGCAATCTAGCAAAGGCCCCACTGATATACCCAGAGGTCAAACAGATATGTCATAGAAGCCTTATTAATGACCTGAGACAAAGGTGGAAAAAGAGAGAACCAAATCAGGAAATCGGCTTCTGAACTCCATGTTCATGCTGTAGCACATATATGCACATGAGCACGCACACACACACACACACACACACATACATACAAGTACATTTTTTTAAAAAAGAAGAATCATTATCCTGGGTGGTGTGGAATATGTGTAGCATCTCAGGATTCATATCCACTAGCTGTCTTACCTCATAGGAATAATCAACTGCCCTCTACTTATCTATAGCATTTTCTGCCAAGATTCACTGGAATTTACAGGGCGTGTTGGGAAATGTGTATAAGTTTCATCTTAATTCTCTCTAGCACTAAGCAAAATGGCAAATGTCCTTCGAGTGCCATGTGAGCAAAGCCTCTGAGGAGCTTGGGTGTCATCGCTGAGTGTTCTCAGAGGCTACACCAGTTCCACTTAGGTTACAGCCTCTTGAGCTGAATTCGGAGCATGGACTATCTCTGTCTCGCTGAGTCGATTGGGTTTGATGTCTCAGTACCAAGCTGGTTTCCCCTTTCTCAGTGTTGTCACACTGACCATCCATCCATCACATGCTGAAAACTGAGCATTTCCTTCTTGGTGAAACAAATCGAATCAATTAAGCTCAATGGAGCAAATCTCCAAAGACGATAAGGCAAATGAACCCAGAGTATTTGTGTATCTAAACTTGTGCTGAACACAGTGAATTTAGTGCACAGGTTATTTGTAAATATTTCCTATAACAAGATCTAAATCTTGAGGGCTGCAGAGTGATGATAGTGAACTCATTTTGTAGATACAGAATATAAGTGTATATCATATTATAGTAATAAGGTTAAGTTGTAATTCATTGAATGAGGTAGAGCAAGAGACAACATGCTATAATGTCTGGAATCCATAAACTAGAACTAGACAGTCACACTTACAACCCTAGCATAGTAACGCCTTAACTTAGACCCCCATTTCCTAATGTGCACATTCAGTCTCTACTTCGTGTGATGAGGAGCACATAAATGAATACATTTAAAGTAATGACTACTCTGGATCACTGAATGCTCTGAAAACTGTCAGCCATTTATGAAAGAGCTGCAGAAATCCAGCTTTGCCACCAGTCTTCTTGTTCATCCTTTTCTTTCTCTCAGAAAGAGGAAAAAGATTTGTTTCCTTATTGCTAAATAATCAATTAAAAGAGCCACCGCAGTTCCAGCAGTATGGCCCACTCGGGAAAGGGGCTTGTCACCAGTGCTGACAGCTGATTGGAATACCAGAGAACCACACGGTGGAAAGAGAGTTAACTGATTCCCCAAAATCATTCTCCATAAATGCACAGCAGCATGTCTGCACATAAACACAAACACAAATGCACATTAAATAAATACAGAAAGATCATTTACCAGAAATCGCAATGGAATGAATGCAAATTCCTGCCAGAAACTCACTGACCTGTGAGAGTGAGGGTTTCAATCCTGGGTGCACACTTTCTCTTGAACATTAAGTAACGTTTCTGATTTTTGTCACTGTTCTGATGAAACCACAGCAACACTTATTTTGGACATATTTTTTTAATTAATAGGTTCTGAGGATGCATTATGATAATTGTTCATTGCTTAGTCTTTATAGATATCTGCTGAAGGAACATAAATGTGAAGACAATTCTGTATGCTTAATGAGCACAAAAGAAAGCCCATGGCGTTTGCAAGTGCAGCATGCTCAGAGATCTCCAGTATTTGATTTTCTCATCTTCCAAGACCCTTGCTCATGTAACACCTACGTTTAAATTCTTAATCGAAGACAGATTTCTCTGTGGCAGTCACTCTCCAGTTGCTGCATTTTTATCCTGTCAGCGGTGTCTTTGGTATCTTGTCTAATGAAACACACAAGAGGCTTTTCTTTCTCCTATTCATTATCACTAAAAGCATTCTGGTATCTTATTTGGCGATAACAGGTGTCTACTCAGTTTGTGAAACAATTGAAAATCTCTGATGTAAGACATGCTTGTCAGGCGCCTGGATTCCACCAGAGTTAGCAAACTTTAACTCTCAAATACCACTTCAATACATCAGTACCATGAACTGTTTCAGACAGGACACAACAATAACTTCATGGAGAAGAAAATTCACATGCAATTAGTCCGTTAATTTAGTAAATTGTTCTAGAGCCCAAAGATCTTTCAGCATAAATGAATTACATTTTAATACAGTCAAGGCACTGTAAAGGACATGGAGATTTTTTAAAATTAAGACAATGTGACTCCAACCCCTAGAAAGCTCATACTCCTTGACTGGAGAAAAGTAAAAGATTCAAAAATAAAGTAACATCTGATAGATTATAAGTGTGGCTAGAGTGAGTGTTAGGCTGGTAGAGTGCTTGCTAGCATACATTAAGCCCTAGGTTCAAGCCACAGCGTTGCATAAATTATGTGTGTTGGTACAGACCTGTAATTTCAGGATCCGAAATTGCAGGCCATCTTTGGCTTCTTTTAGAGTTCCAGCCTGAGCTACATGAAACTCTGTCAAAGGAATTCTAAGTCGGGAAGGCAGACAATCAAATATGCCTTAAAGAATAGCTCTTGTTGGGAAAGAAGAAAGAATGCAGAATTGGGGAGAGGAAGAGAAAGAGCTAGAATGCAAGAGAGAAGGGAGGAAGAGAGAGAGAAAGGGAAGTACACAAGAAGTCCAGAATGACAAGGCATTGAGGCAAATGCTTTCCCCTGGAAGGAAGGCATGCTGGGTTAAGCCAATGACAGCTGAAACTCATGTAGGCATGTCAGGTAGCAGAAACCCTAGAAAATAATACTCAACAAGATGGATGATAAACCAGGGAAGAAGAATCATCACAGATGCCTTGTAAGATGACCAAGCCAAGAAACTTGGTGAATGGTGGAGTCTTTGCTGCAACTGAATATATGGAACATTGGCTCTCAAAAGTTATCTCAAACAAGTATAGATATTCTGTAATCTGTAGATAGACAGATAGATAGATAGATAGATAGATAGATAGATAGATACATACATACATACATACATACATACATAGACAGACGATAGATGATAGATAGATAGATAGATAGATAGATAGATAGATAGATAGATAATAACTAGGAAGAACAGAGGTTGCCAGTGTAGGCAATATTATATCTATCAAAATATTTAGAGGGGAAAGGGAGAGAAAGAAAATCCATTTTTAAAGGAAATTGAGACAAAAGAGGCTAAAAGGTGACTGAGAGTGAAAAGTTTCAAGTAAAAATTGCCTTCAGAATTTCACTTAGGGTCAAGCTATGATGAATAATTTATACAAACATCATTTATTTATTAATATAAATTATTTCTCAAAGACAATGAAATTCTAGAGAAAATGTTTGATCCCCTGTGGCATTTTAAGTTTTTTATACATTAAAATAATGAAGACATTTAATAGTTCAGAAGGAAAAGAAGAACACTGGAAAATTAACACAAGAGCATGTGTATATCCAGGAAGCACACATGCAAACTTTCAGCTAATTGATATTCAACATATTAACACAAAATAACAACTTTTACAAAAACAGTACAGTGATGATTCTCAAGATTTTCTTCTTTATACAAGTAGAAGAATGAAAGCAAAAGAGTCATAACTAGATTTCTCTGAACTCTGGATATTAGCCAAAGGTCTAGAGCAGTCTGGGGTGTGAGCACTAAAGAGGGGTAAAACACACACAACAACAACAATGAAAACCTGTGTTGTAACAAAACAAAACCAAAAAATAAAAAAATAAAGATTTTGCCATTTCAGCTTTCCCTATTGTCATACACAAAGCTGTTGGTTTTCAAAAGCCAACAGCATGCATCCATAGTGAAAGATCAGTGGCCCTGGGAGAAGAAGGGAACTGGAATGGAATTCCTAGAGATTCCCAGTGACATGGTTGCAAATATGTGCTATTATTCAATGCTGAAGACAAATAAAACACTGACAGTAGTTACGGCATGAAGTCCCTTTGAAAATGAACAAAAACTCACAAAGGTCACATCACACATTGGGACTGAAGAAATGCACATAGACTGAGAACATATACTGACTTCATAGAGGACTGCAGTCAGTTCTCAGCACCAACAACAGGCAGTACCAGCATCAACCACCATTATCTCCAGTTCCTGGAATCCAACATCCTCATCTGGTCTCTAAGTGTACCATAATCTTGTCCACATACATAATGACATATAAACATGCTCATATATATTACAAGGTCTGGTAATGGTATGGCCTTGGTATGGGTGGAATGATACGGTTCCTGCCCGTGGAACATGCCAGCAGGTATAGACCTCCACAAGTGTTGATGGCTGCTATGGGTTTATATAAGGCTTGGTTGTATAATAACGCACATATTTCCATATTCTTCATTTAAGGAATATCCTCCCTGTTAATGTTAATGATTTCACAATAATCAGAGACAGCATGAGTCCTGGAGGCAAAGGTGTGGCTAATGTCTCAGCTAGGACCTTTAGGACAGTCCTTAAGGCTGTGGGAAAGAGCTCTAAAAAGATGAGTTCAAAAATATATAATTTCTCAACTATGCAAAATATAATGATGCAATATGAATTATACAGGGGTTTCATGAATCTAAATGAACAAAAGCAGCTGTTTTATGAGCCAGTTTGTCAGAAAGACATTAAGGAAGGAGATAAAGAGTTTTAAGGAGTAGTGATCAAAGAGATCCCACCCAGCTAAGCTTTTATTGTTTATGCTTACAAAGTCAGACAAATTCCTGAGTTCAGGGTCACCTTGGAACAGAGCAAGGTTAGGCCCAGGAACTGCAGAAATGGAAATTTCAGGTGGGGGTTGGAGCGTAGGGAGGGATCCCACCCAGCAAGTTGATCATTTGTGCTTAACAAAGGCAGGTAGATCTCTGAATTCTTTTGCAATGATAAAAATAAGTGCTATGAACATAGTGCAGTACATGTCTTTCTGGTACAGTGGGGCATCTTTTGGGTATATGCCCAGGAGTGGTATAGTTGGGTCTTCAGGTAGAACTTAATTCCAATTTTCTGAGGAACAATCAGATTGATTTCCTGAGGGGTTGTACCAGTTTGCAATCATAGCAGCAATGGAGGAGTGTTCCTCTTTCTCCACATCCTCCTCAGCATCTGCTGTCACTTGAGTTTTTTATCTTAGCCAGTCTGATTGGTGGAAAGTGGAATCTCAGGTAATTTGTTCAACTTGTGATCCATTCCATGGGCAGGATCAAACCCTAACTATATTGTGATGCTATATTGTGCTTGTAGACAGAAGCCTAGCCTGACTGTACTCTGAGAGGCTCTACCAGCCGCTGACTGAGACAGAAGCAGATACTTGCAGCCAACAATTTGACTGAGGTAGAGGACCCTTATGGAAGAGTTACAGGAAGTATTTAAGGAGTGGAAGGGTTTTGTAACCCCATAGGAAGACCAACAGTGTCAACTAATCCAGACCCCTGGGAGCTCCCAGAGACTAAGCCACCAACCAAAGGGTATACATGGCTGGTCCAAGGTCCCCTGAACATATGTAGCAGAGGACTGCCCTGTCCTGCATCAGTGGGAGACGGTGTGCCTAATACTGTAGAAACTTGATGCCCCAGGAAAGAGGGATGTCTTGGGGAGGTTGCTCTCTCAGAGGCAAAGGGGGAGAATAGAGTGATGAACTCTGGGAGGGAGGACCAGGAGGAGGGGCAACATTTAGAATGTCAATAAATAAACTAATTAATTTTAAAAAGGTGGTTGCTGTCTCCTAAGAATCAAGGGACTGGGGTCATGGGATGTTGATTCATTAGATAAAGGAACCTGGAGTAAATGACTGGATTGATATGTAAAATAAAAAACTGGGCTTATGAGCTGTAAGAGATGAGCTCCAGGGAATTGTTAGAATAGAAAGGGAGAACTTCTTGGAGAACTGTCTTGAGCAGAAAATAGAGAGAGAGCCGATTGGAGATCTCCAGTGGAAGCAGAACATAGAAAACTCAATCTAGAAAGTTGTCTCGAGCAGATCATAGACTTCCAGCTTGATCCCAGTGTTTGATTTCAAGTTCCTTGTTTTTGTCACTCCCAGATAACCACCCCTTCTCCCAGAACCCCTCTCCAAGCCAAGGTTGGTCCTCGCCACATCATTAAAAATAAATAATTTATGAAGTAAATTATTATGGCCACAGAACTTAAATCCATTGAAACAAAGTAAAACAATCTCTGTTAACGATTGAGAGAGGGAATAAAAATGAGCAGCAATGTACATGGGGTTCTTTGAGATTATGAAAATACACTACAATTTGATGGTTGCTTGCAACTTCTTAAATACATTGAAAGGCAGTGAAATCACTGATAGGATGAACTGTATGGCACCTGACAAAGAAGAGGAGGAAGAGGAGGAGAGGAAGGAAGGGAGGGAGAGGGAGGAGGAGGAGGAGGGAGAGGAGGAGGAGGACAACGATGACGATGACAAGCCTGTGATATGTACAGAGAAACACACATTCAACAAGGGTATTTTTCAGTGCTGAAAAGGTACTTGTTGGGGACTCAGCAGAACTTAGGAAATTAGTCTGAACAGGTTAGAGGGTGCGCCAGAGAACCGGACAGCTTCTGGGAACTGCCAAAGCAACACAGCTTCTGAGAGAGGCCCTGTTTTGGGCCTTCTTCTTCGACCAGGAGGAGGTCCAAAAACAAGATATCTGCGCACCTTCCCTGTAAGAGAGCTTGCCAGCAGAGAGTGCTCTGAGCACTGAAACTCAGAGGAGAGAATCTGTCTCCCAGGTCTGCTGAGAGACTGTAACAGAATCACCAGAAGAACAATCTCTAAACAGAGTCAACTATAACTACTAACTCCAGAGATTACCAGATGGCGAAAGGTAAATGTAGGAATCCTACTAACAGGAACCAAGACCACTCACCATCATCAGAACCCAGCACTCCCACTTCACCCAGTCCAGGGCACCCCAACACACCCGAAAACCTAGACCTAGATTTAAAAGCATATCTCATGATGATGGTAGAGGACATCAAGAAGGACTTTAATAAATCACTTAAAGAAATACAGGAGAACACTGCTAAAGAGTTACAAGTCCTTAAAGAAAAACAGGAAAACACAATCAAACAGGTAGAAGTCCTTACAGAAAAAGAGGAAAAAACATACAAACAGGTGATGGAAATGAACAAAACCATACTAGACCTAAAAAGGGAAGTAGAAACAATAAAGAAAACTCAAAGTGAGGCAACACTGGAGATAGAAACCCTAGGAAAGAAATCTGGAACCATAGATTTGAGCATCAGCAACAGAATACAAGAGATGGAAGAGAGAATCTCAGGTGCAGAAGATTCCATAGAGAACATCGGCACAACAATCAAAGAAAATGGAAAATGCAAAAAGATCCTAACTCAAAATATCCAGGAAATCCAGGACACAATGAGAAGACCAAACCTACGGATAATAGGAGTGGATGAGAATGAAGATTTTCAACTCAAAGGACCAGCAAACATCTTCAACAAAATTATTGAAGAAAACTTCCCAAATATAAAGAAAGAGATACCTATGAACATACAAGAAGCCTACAGAACTCCAAATAGACTGGACCAGAAAAGAAATTCCTCCCGACACATAATAATCAGAACAACAAATGCACTAAATAAAGATAGAATACTAAAAGCAGTAAGGGAAAAAGGTCAAGTAACATACAAAGGCAAGCCTATCAGAATTACACCAGATTTTTCACCAGAGACTATGAAAGCCAGAAGAGCCTGGACAGATGTTATACAGACACTAAGAGAACACAAATTCCAGCCCAGGCTACTATACCCAGCCAAACTCTCAATTACCATAGATGGAGAAACCAAAGTATTCCACGACAAAACCAAATTCACACATTATCTCTCCACGAATCCAGCCCTTCAAAGGTTAATAACAGAAAAAAACCAATACAAGAACGGGAACAATGCCCTAGAAAAAACAAGAAGGTAATCCCTCAACAAACCTAAAAGAAGACAGCCACAAGAACAGAATGCCAACTTTAACAACAAAAATAACAGGAAGCAACAATTACTTTTCCTTAATATCTCTTAACATCAATGGTCTCAACTCCCCAATAAAAAGACATAGACTAACAAACTGGCTACACAAACAAGACCCAACATTTTGCTGTTTACAGGAGACACATCTCAGAGAAAAAGATAGACACTACCTCAGAATAAAAGGCTGGAAAACAATTTTCCAAGCAAATGGTATGAAGAAACAAGCTGGAGTAGCCATCCTAATATCTGATAAGATTGACTTCCAACCCAAAGTCATCAAAAAAGACAAGGAGGGGCACTTTGTTCTCATCAAAGGTAAAATCCTCCAAGAGGAACTCTCAATTCTGAATATCTATGCGCCAAATACAAGGGCAGCCACATTCATTAAAGAAACTTTAGTAAAGCTCAAAGCACACATTGCACCTCACACAATAATAGTGGGAGACTTCAACACACCACTTTCACCAATGGACAGATCATGGAAACAGAAACTAAACAGGGACACACTGAAACTAACAGAAGTGATGAAACAAATGGATCTGACAGATATCTACAGAACATTTTATCCTAAAACAAAAGGATATACCTTCTTCTCAGCACCTCATGGTACCTTCTCCAAAATTGACCACATAATAGGTCACAAAACAGGCCTCAACAGATTCAAAAATATTGAAATTGTCCCATGTATCCTATCAGATCACCATGCACTAAGGCTGATCTTCAATAACAAAAAAAATAACAGAAAGCCAACACTCACGTGGAAACTGAACAACACTCTTCTCAATGATACCTTGGTCAAGGAAGGAATAAAGAAAGAAATTAAAGACTTTTTAGAGTTTAATGAAAATGAAGCCACAACGTACCCAAACCTTTGGGACACAATGAAAGCATTTCTAAGAGGGAAACTCATAGCTCTGAGTGCCTCCATGAAGAAACGGGAGAGAGCACATACTAGCAGCTTGACAACACATCTAAAAGCTCTAGAAAAAAAGGAAGCAAATTCACCCAAGAGGAGTAGACGGCAGGAAATAATCAAACTCAGGGGTGAAATCAACCAAGTGGAAACAAGAAGAACTATTCAAAGAATTAACCAAACGAGGAGTTGGTTCTTTGAGAAAATCAACAAGATAGATAAACCCTTAGCTAGACTCACTAGAGGGCACAGAGACAAAATCCTAATTAACAAAATCAGAACTGCAAAGGGAGACATAACAACAGATCCTGAAGAAATCCAAAACACCATCAGATCCTTCTACAAAAGGCTATACTCAACAAAACTGGAAAACCTGGACGAAATGGACAAATTTCTGGACAGATACCAGGTACCAAAGTTGAATCAGGATCAAGTTGACCTTCTAAACAGTCCCATATCCCCTAAAGAAATAGAAGCAGTTATAAATAGTCTCCCAGCCAAAAAAAGCCCAGGACCAGACGGGTTTAGTGCAGAGTTCTATCAGACCTTCAAAGAAGATCTAATTCCAGTTCTGCACAAACTTTTTCACAAGATAGAAGTAGAAAGTACTCTACCCAACTCATTTTATGAAGCCACTATTACTCTGATACCTAAACCACAGAAAGATCCAACAAAGATAGAGAACTTCAGACCAATTTCTCTTATGAATATCGATGCAAAAATCCTCAATAAAATTCTCGCTAACCGAATCCAAGAACACATTAAAGCAATCATCCATCCTGACCAAGTAGGTTTTATTCCAGGAATGCAGGGATGGTTTAATATACGAAAATCCATCAATGTAATCCACTATATAAACAAACTCAAAGACAAAAACCACATGATCATCTCGTTGGATGCAGAAAAAGCATTTGACAAGATCCAACACCCATTCATGATAAAAGTTCTGGAAAGATCAGGAATTCAAGGCCCATACCTAAACATGATAAAAGCAATCTACAGCAAACCAATAGCCAACATCAAAGTAAATGGAGAGAAGCTGGAAGCAATCCCACTAAAATCAGGGACTAGACAAGGCTGCCCACTTACTCCCTACCTTTTCAACATAGTACTTGAAGTATTAGCCAGAGCAATTCGACAACAAAAGGAGATCAAGGGGATACAAATTGGAAAGGAGGAAGTCAAAATATCACTTTTTGCAGATGATATGATAGTGTATATATAAGTGACCCGAAAAATTCCACCAGAGAACTCCTAAACCTGATAAACAGCTTTGGTGAAGTAGCTGGATATAAAATTAACTCAAACAAGTCAATGGCCTTTCTCTACACAAAGAATAAACAGGCTGAGAAAGAAATTAGGGAAACAACACCCTTCTCAATAGTCACAAATAATATAAAATATCTCGGTGTGACTCTAACTAAGGAAGTGAAAGATCTGTATGATAAAAACTTCAAGTCTCTGAAGAAAGAAATTAAAGAAGATCTCAGAAGATGGAAAGATCTCCCATGCTCATGGATTGGCAGGATCAATATTGTAAAAATGGCTATCTTACCAAAAGCAATCTACAGATTCAATGCAATCCCCATCAAAATTCCAACTCAATTCTTCAACGAATTAGAAGGAGCAATTTGCAAATTCATCTGGAATAACAAAAAACCTAGGATAGCAAAAACTCTTCTCAAGGATAAAAGAACCTCTGGTGGAATCACCATGCCTGACCTAAAGCTTTACTACAGAGCAATTGTGGTAAAAACTGCATGGTACTGGTATAGAGACAGACAAGTAGACCAATGGAATAGAATTGAAGACCCAGAAATGAACCCACACACCTATGGTCACTTGATCTTTGACAAGGGAGCTAAAACCATCCAGTGGAAGAAAGACAGCATTTTCAACAAATGGTGCTGGCACAACTGGTTGTTATCATGTAGAAGAATGCGAATCGATCCATACTTATCTCCTTGTACTAAGGTCAAATCTAAATGGATCAAAGAACTTCACATAAAACCAGAGACACTGAAACTTATAGAGGAGAAAGTGGGGAAAAGCCTTGAAGATATGGGCACAGGGGAAAAATTCCTGAACAGAACAGCAATGGCTTGTGCTGTAAGATCGAGAATTGACAAATGGGACCTAATGAAACTCCAAAGTTTCTGCAAGGCAAAAGACACCGTCAATAAGACAAAAAGACCACCAACAGATTGGGAAAGGATCTTTACCTATCCTAAATCAGATAGGGGACTAATATCCAACATATATAAAGAACTCAAGAAGGTGGACTTCAGAAAATCAAACAACCCCATTAAAAAATGGGGCTCAGAACTGAACAAAGAATTCTCACCTGAGGAATACCGAATGGCAGAGAAGCACCTGAAAAAATGTTCAACATCCTTAATCATCAGGGAAATGCAAATCAAAACAACCCTGAGATTCCACCTCACACCAGTCAGAATGTCTAAGATCAAAAATTCAGGTGACAGCAGATGCTGGCGAGGATGTGGAGAAAGAGGAACACTCCTCCATTGTTGGTGGGATTGCAGGCTTGTACAACCACTCTGGAAATCAGTCTGGCGGTTCCTCAGAAAATTGGACATAGTACTACCGGAGGATCCAGCAATACCTCTCCTGGGCATATATCCAGAAGATGCCCCAACTGGTAAGAAGGACACATGCCCCACTATGTTCATAGCAGCCTTATTTATAATAGCCAGAAGCTGGAAAGAACCCAGATGCCCCTCAACAGAGGAATGGATACAGAAAATGTGGTACATCTACACAATGGAGTACTACTCAGCTATTAAAAAGAATGAATTTATGAAATTCCTATGCAAATGGATGGACCTGGAGGGCATCATCCTGAGTGAGGTAACACATTCACAAAGGAACTCACACAATATGTACTCACTGATAAGTGGATATTAGCCCAAAACCTAGGATACCCAAGATATAAGATACAATTTCCTAAACACATGAAACTCAAGAAAAATGAAGACTGAAGTTTGGACACTATGCCCCTCCTTAGAAGTGGGAACAAAACACCCTTGGAAGGAGTTACAGAGACAAAGTTTGGAGCTGAGATGAAAGGATGGACCATGTAGAGACTGCCATATCCAGGGATCCACCCCATAATCAGCATCCAAACGCTGACACCATTGCATACACTAGCAAGATTTTATCGAAAGGACCCAGATGTAGCTGTCTCTTGTTAGACTATGCCGGGGCCTAGCAAACACAGAAGTGGATGCCCACAGTCAGCTAATGGATGGATCACAGGGCTCCCAATGGAGGAGCTAGAGAAAGTAGCCAAGGAGCTAAAGGGATCTGCAACCCTATAGGTGGATCAACATTATGAACTAACCAGTACCCCAGAGCTCTTGACTCTAGCTGCATATGTATCAAAAGATGGCCTAGTCGGCCATCACTGGAAAGAGAGGCCCATTGGACACGCAAACTTTATATGCCCCAGTACAGGGGAACGCCAGGGCCAAAAAGGGGGAGTGGGCGGGTAGGGGAGTGGGGGTGGGTGGGTATGGGGGACTTTTGGTATAGCATTGGAAATGTAAATGAGCTAAATACCTAATAAAAAATGGAAAGAAAAAAAAAAAGGAAATGCTTATCTTGCAAATTTCAGGTTATCAGGAGATAATAAAAAATACTCCAAAAAAAAAAAAAAAAGAAAAATCATTTCCTGCCACTATAACAGAAAATACTCTCATAAAAGTCAGTTAAGGGAGAGAAGAGCTGTAATCTTGCATAATTCATGATCTAGTCCATGCCTAAGGATTTATGGGACACACATTACAGAAGTTTTTCAACCTCAATTGATGTCTATGAGACAATCCCAATAAAGAAGCCCCCATGAACTATGTAAATCTAGAAATTTTCTTCTAAAGACTTTTCTTCCACATAATTTTGGATGATGCCTAGTTGACAATCAAAACTACCCATTACATATTATTCCACATTTCTTGCATCTTTCCTGTTCCTCTTATGCCTCTTAGATCACTTAGTTGAAATGTACTTTTATATCTGGTACCCAGATATATATATATATATGAAAATACAAAATTTTTCAAATCAATATAAAATCTAGAGAGTCACAAATCAGAAATAAAGATATCAATTTCCTTCTGATAATGACATTGTTCACACTATTCTAACAAACATTTTCCCATTTTACCCATTTTATAGCAATGATATAAAATTTTGCTCTCCATGGCTGAACACCTTGTTAATCTCGGTCTTGGTGTCATCAGGTGGACTTAAATTCTGAAATTCTCTTTGTAAGCTGTCCTTGATATGGTTCTGTTTTTATAGATGTCTCAAGTACTAGAATTAGAGTCCTGCACCACGTGGTCATCAAAGGTTTCTTCTTAATAAAATAAAAAAATGTTGTTATTAATATAAAAAAAAAAAAAGAAAAGGTACTTGTTATGTTTTAGGTTTTTATTGAGACAAGGTCTCTCAAGGCAATCCTGATTGTCCAGCAACTCACTATGTAGAGCAGGCTGTTCTCCACCTGACTCTGCTACCCAGGTGCTGGGACTAAAGGAATGTCCCACAAAGCCTGGTTAACAGATATTTGTTAAAGGGAAGAAATGACTAAATAATAAATGCATGTAAATACAGAAATACACAAAAAGGAGACTGGGTTTTTGAAGCCCATATTAGTTACAGATTGGTGACAGGCTCCTCCGTGGCTTCTAGCTTCTGGTGGATTGTTTGACTTAGTACTATTTATGAAACAAGCTCCAAATTCCTGGTTATGACTCAACACAATACATTGGTCTCTTCAAGAAACAATAATTCTTAGTAGTAAAACTCCAAATACTGGACCAAAGTTCTCTTTGCTATATGCAAACATAATCTATCTTTCTTATAACATATTCATATATACTAGGCCTCCCTTCTGTCTTCAATAGCTCAGCAACCTATAACCACCCACTACAATATGTTTTCTTATTCATTAATGACATCTGAGGTTGCTTAGAATTACTTAATTAGAGACATATTTGAAGGAAATTCAAGTGCTCTTTCTGCCCCTCTTCCATCATTTCTCTCCTCTCTCTCTCTCTCTCTCTCTCTCTCTCTCTCTCTCTCTCTCTCTCTCTCTCTCTCTTTCTCTCCCCTCTCAGCAAATACATAAATTCTATTATAAAGTTCCTCCGGGGAAAAAAAAGCCACTATAAGCATTCAATGGTTTCGAACAAAGGACCAAAGAAAGGATGGTCTTCATAAAATGCATTAATCTGTGTGAAAACCCAGAAGCCCTAATATGAAATATGGTATACTAAATTATTTCCAAGCATATGATATTTTATCATCAGGTCTCATATCATTATTGGCATGTTTCAGCTATAAACATCTGAGTAAATGCAAGGAACTGGACCATGGTGATCAATAGAAACAACAGGAGAATTTAACATGATTTTTTAATTTTTTTCTTTTTTCTTTTTTTATGATTTTTTTCCAAGACTGTGACAGTAAAGAATTAAAGGAATCCAAGGATTCAGTGATGCACACAATGGAAAATTCCACATTGCCAGTGAAGACAGGACCTCAGCCACACAGTAGTACTGTGCAAATGTAGAGTATTTTCTGTTTTCCCTGGTGTTATTTTGAGTCCTAAGAGCCTAGGTGTTCACTGTGCTTTCTACAAGCTGGAAAGACTGTCGCCCCTCTGATAACTTTCCTTCAGAATGTAAAGAAGTTGTCTCTTTATGGAGACACTTGGTCTGGTATAGACTTTTACTAACATGCATGTTAGGTCTTCACAGTACTGATCAGGACGTCCTTTGTCTACTGCAGCTCAGACCTAGGGCCACAGCAAGCAAAAACGGCTACATTTTGGCTTAAAGAAGAATGATTGAAACACCGTTTCTGTGATTCACATTTTTACCTTGTGTATTTAATGGGCCACACTATGGAGTATACATAATTATAGCTGCCATGTTTGGACTAAAAGAAAGGGTAACTCTGGGAATGACAAACATTTGAATCATGTTTTGCTTCTTTGATATCCATACCAGGCATCACTAATCAATCATGGCATTTTACGACTGATCTTCAGAATCCTTCCCATCCAAGTGTCCTGAGCTACCACGGCTAATCAATCAAAACAGACACAGGAATGGTAACTGATGCTATTCAGGATCTGCTGAAAACTCTCCGAGGAATTTTTCTTTGGAAACCCACCACTTTGCAAGATTTATAAGGACAATTACTGAAACATACTCATTCCCCTGTAGATGAGTCCTCCAAATACACCTTTAGAGCACTTATGTGTCCTTGGATTCTTCTTCAACGCCACATTAAATGGGGCTGTAGAGCTACACGCAATAGACTGCAATTAAACGCCTTCACTATAGATTCTTATCTGTCGCCATTATTTTTAACCACGGGGCACAGATCCCATTAGAGAAAGTTACTACTTCTACTACTTATAAGGGTGAAGCAGGGAAAAGAAACATAAATGCTTACAAATGAAACCTCTTCAACTAACCCTTTGCTAGCAAGGGCTGCCAGGAAAGAAAGTACCATCTTGGCTGTGCTGAGCGAGCCCTGTGGATTGATTTTGTGAGCAGGGAAGCCTGGCGTTCCTGCAGGTGTCGGATTATCGCTTTCTGCTGCTGTGAGGCATCTGATCCACACTAGACACACACACACACACACACACACACACACACACACACAGGCAGGAACAGACAAAAGAGAGGCTCTGTGACAGGGCCTACCAAGAAGACAACTAAAATTACCACTTCCTGCAAAGTCAGGATTTGTGAGTCATGGAAGGGGAGCTGGGACTGTTCTCCTGAGCTACAGATTCACAGGGCTCCTATCAAGTGGGCAACTACGTGTAGAGGCCAGGGAAACATGGATCAACAGCATACTCACATGAGGTGGTGGAGAGAGCTCTCCACCGTGAATCAGGGAGGATGCCAGTGGCTGCCGTTAGCTCCGATGAAGAGAAGAGAAAGAAAAGCTTGGAAATGCTATTATCCTGTATGGTCATAAAATCTAAGTGGTCACTAGAGCAAAATCTTGACTGCTCTCTATTTTAATGTCTAATCTTCCTATCGAAATTGAAGCAGTAGTGAGGATTTTTAAGCATTTTTAAATGTCATAGTCTGATAAGTGTGACAGTGCCTGCCTTGTGATCTTCATATTGAGGAAGTAAATGCAAGAGGACCACAAGTTGGAGGCCAGCTTGGGCTGGTTTCAGTCTTAGGAAGTTAAAACTAACCAAAATTCAAAGCAAAAGCACCCTTACTTCTCTATTAATGACTAATTTTCTGTATAACATATTTTACTATCAGAAGGATGAAAGGAGAGAGATGACAGGGGGGCATTCAGGAAGACAGAGATAAGAAAATTGGTCATCTGAACACATGAATGTATGAGCAAGATGCAAGGCACCAGGGAGAGCTGAAAACATCTGCTGCTAATGGTAAACTCAGGGCTAGCACATGGAAGATTTGTGTGTTAACAATATGTGTGGGCAAGTGAGTGTCTGGGTGTGCATCACTTGCACCTGCATGTAGAAGCCAGGGGTGAATCAATCAACTTCTGTTGAGTTTTGTGGGTACTTATTTAACTCGTTTACTGTTCTGAGACAGTGTCTCACCAGCAAGGACCTCTCGAAATAAGCAAGACTTGATGGACATAAAGCCCCAGGCATCCCTCTCCCTAGCTCCAGCCGTTACAAGCACTGGTGGCAGACTGTATCTGGTATTTTTTAGGTGGATTCCAGGAGTCCAACTTGAGATCTCAGCAGTTGCACAGTAAGCACTTTTTCAACTGAGCCAGATCCTAAAACTTACTTCATCATCCTATATGAAGTTGTCTCCTGGCTTCTGCAAGCTCTACATCCACTGCCAACCACCACTGGATAGAAAATATCCAGCAAGAAAACTGCTGAACTCAGCAGATTCCTTATCAATCTTACCATGGCAGGGTAGTGTAGCAAACCATGTAGAATTTACACCGTTCTAGCATTGTAAGTAGAGATTTCAGGTTTACAGAAGGATGGCATGTGTCATGTGCAGACACTAACCCACTTGATTATCCTTGGATATCAGCACCTTTGTGAAGCTTCTGGCCCTGCCCCATGTTGACTCTCCACAATGGCAGCACTCAGACCACTGATTATTCACTGAACTGTTGTTATATGTTCAGTGAATATGTTATTAATACTAATAACCCAAGAGGGGCCAGAATCACATCTGAGCTCATGGTTTCCATCAGGTTGCAAAGTTGCTACCATCTTTCCAAAAGTCTTACAAACCAGAATTAATGGAAATTCATGTAGTGGGCACATAAAATAGGAAAGAATGTGGCCATTTTCTTTTCTATGTCAGAAGAAAAATTAAGTAGACATACCATATCACTTTTCTAGAGAGTAGGTCCAAATATGTTTCTTGATGTTTAAAAAATGCCACATTAAAAAAGTTTTATATATATATATATATATATATATATATGCACATATACATATATATGCATATATATACATATATGTACATATATGTATGTGTATATATATGTGTGTGTGTATGTACAGAGAGAAACAAATGATATATAATATATATATGTATATATATATATATATACATACACATATATACTTAAATGGTGTGTGTGTATATATATACATATATATTTAAACAAATGATATATATACATATATATACTTAAACAAATTATATGTGTGTGTGTGCACGCGTGTGTATGCAAATCTTTGTTCAGTTTTGCATGCTTAAAATCAAGGGAGAGTTTGGCATCAAAGAAAAAAGCCAAGTATAACAAAGGCTATACATTATAATTCAGGGTACCCATAATTAACAACTTATACAATGTTCAAACAAACCCATGAGAAGATTTGAGTTTGGGGTGATACCATGGCTACTGCCTTCCCCTCTGATGTTGCAATTCTAAACATGGACTTCAGAAATTACATCTTTGAGGGCCTCAACATCTCCAAAAGGGTTTCCTAGAATCTGTTATTAAAATGTCTCCTGATGTCAATGGAAGCGTTCCTTTCCAGGAAATTCTGGTCTGCTGAAATGCTAAATGGGCACCTAAAATGAATAGGTAATGCAAGAGAGACCTTGGGGGGAATGAGAATCTTGTTGTGCACGAAAGATTAAAGGTCTACAGAATCCAAATACACAGTTAATGAAATGAACTTATGATTTGTAGATATAACTTGCATTTGCTATTTCAAAGGCAGACAATGCGGGAGACACATCAGACAGGACCAAATTGAAGCAAATTCTAAAAATTGCCTGACCAGTGCTCCTAAAATGTTCAAGGTCATCAAAACAAGGAAAGCCTATGAAAATTCCACTGACTACACCACCTACTGATCCGTTGTACCCAATGTTGTGGCGAATCTTAAATGAGATCCAGGGAGACCTTAGCAACATCTGAAAAGTCAGACTGCAGCCAGAGATGGGGGAATAGAATCAGGGTAGCAATGCCAGCTTTACTTTAGTTTTTGAAAGTGTGCCATAGTTATATATTAGGTGTTAACTGTGGAAGAAACAGGGTGAGAGGCGGGTGGGATCTCACTGTATTGTTACTCTGGCAGCTTTTCTATACAGCCCATTGAATGAAGTTTATTTAAGGAATGAAATATACACAGATATCCTCTGTCTCTGTGATTCCTCCCCACAGCCTCACACACTTACAACATGATGGTGCCCTTCCAAATGTCCACATATTAAAAGTACATCCATTCATTGCCCCTTAGAACAGTGGTTCTCAACCTATGACAGCCACTCCTTTGGGAGTCAAATGGCCCTATCACAGGGGTCACTGAAGACCATCAGAAAACACAGATATTGATATCCATATATCAATATATTCAGTAGAAAAAAGTAGTTACAAAGTAGAAATGAAAATAATTTTATGGTTGAAGGTCACTACAATATAAGCAACTGTATTAAAGGGGCACAGCATTAAAAATGTTGAGAACCAGTGTCTTAGAACATTGCTTGGTATAAAGTGGTACTCAATAAAATATTCTATCTTGGATGTGTGCCCGTATGAGTGTGTGTGTGTGTGTGTGTGTGTGTGTGTGTGTGTGTGTATGTATTCAGGTATGTTTGGTAGTCAGAAGACAGTCATATAGGTGCTGGTTTTCCAGCTTTGGGGCTCTTTGTTCTTTACCATTGTGCAAACCAGGATAAAGACAGAAACAAACCCCAGGCTTCCTTCTGTCTCTCTCATCTTTCCTCAAGAATATTGAGATTACAGGCATCCTGGACCACATCTAGCTTAAAATGGGTTCTAGGGATTCACATTAGGACCTTAGGTTTGTACAGCAAGGGCTAAACAATCAAGTCATCTCTATCCAGGACCAATATATTTTTTAAATGTATTTATAAAATTCTATACAACGTATTATGTAGGATGAGCCCTGAAAGCTGAGAAATCGGCCAGGGCAGATTAAGTAGCTTTGCGCATGCTCTCCTTTCCACTAGAGTTAATATACTTCAAAATTCCCCTCTAGTTTTTTTTTTTTTCACACTTCCTGGCCTAGACTTAAGGAGTAATGTTTCCTGCTGAACTCAAGCACTGAAACACAGTCTATTCTAGGAGTAATGATGTGACACTCAGGTGTTATAGACAGATATGTCCCATTAAAAAAAGCCCCAGGTAATAACCTAGTATCTTCAGGTACCCCACTCATGTAGGCCCCCAACATACTTGAAATACTCTTTCTTTCTATCTGTATCATTACTTTGTTTGGAATAAAGAGGTCATACTGCATTGCAGAAAACAAAAACAAAACTAATATAGTCAGATAATATTACTTCCCCTCCTTCAACTCCTTCTAGAACCCCCTTTCTTACCCACACAATTTTATGTTCTTTTTTGCTTTTTAAAATAAAGCAATAAAAAACATATTGACAGAAAGACAGATACATACAGACAGAGGAGAGAGGGGGAGGGAGGGTGGAGGGGAGAGAGAGAGAGAGAGAGAGAGAGAGAGAGGGAGAGAGAGAGAGAGGGAGAGAGAGAGAGAAACACAAAGAATAACCAAAGCCAGCTACAAGAGGCTTTCCCTACAGTGCGGTTGACTCCACAATGCAGTGGCACTCCACTGAAGAAAACTGATTTTCCCTTCCCAGCAAGTATCAGTTGCAAAGAGGATGTTGGTTAAGTCTCCAACAGTGTCAGGTGTGGGCACAATCTCAAGGAACAGGCCTTAAGTACAGCCTTGGTTGCTCTAATAACATTTGTGTCCCCATCGTACCAGTGGGCATGTCTTGTAGGCAGACTGCTAGTCTAACCTACAGGCATCATAGGTGAATAAGAGTGATGACTATCCTTCTACCCCCAACAACATTTCTAGTACCTTTCAAAAAAAAAATAGATGCTAGTCAGCAGGGGTAGTGCTTCCAGTTGATCCCCAGATAGACTCTTTCCTTGTTTGATAACACAAATATGTACTTTTTTTTTTAATACAATGGGCTCTTGCTGCCATGTTGTACAAAAGCACTGGCAATAGCCTGTGATGTTTGGGTACAGATCTATGTGACTCCTTTGGCCAACAACTCAAAAGAAATAAACCGTTCTTTCTATTGAGATTTTTTATATGGTAGCTAAATATAGAGAACAAAGAAAGGATATTAAAATATGCAAGGAAAAAAGACAAAGACACATAAAAAGGCAAGCCCATAAGAATAATATCTGATCTTTTTCCTCAGAGACTCTGAAGGCCAAAAGGGCTTGGATGGGTGTTCTACAAATTCTAGCTGGGCAGTACTACACCCAGCAGAGCTATCAATCACAATCAAAAGAGAAAGAGAAACATTTCATGTTACAAACAAATGTAATCAATTTATGTCCACCACTTCTGCACTACCTAAAACACTAGAAGGAAAACTTTAATCTAAAGTGAAAATTAACTAATCCTAAGAGGGCACAAGGAATACATAATTCCATAACCAAAACAGAAAACGAAAAAGCAAACATTACAATAACAAAGCAATATGAATTAATATGCTCTGCTCCATAATAACTCTCAATATTAATGGTCTCAATTCTGCTTCCTACAGGGTGGGGTTGGTGGGTAGGGTGGGCCCTGACTAATAGACTGGATCAGTCAGAAGGATCCACCATTCTGCTACCTCCAAGAAACATGCCTCGCAATCAAGAACAGGTACTACCTTAGCATAAATAACTAGGAAAAGGTATAGCAAGCAAACAGAACCAAGAAGCAAGAAAACATGGTTATTTTAACATTTTACACAATAGACTTCAAATGAAGACTAAACAGAAAAGATAGGAAAGGGCACTGCCTAATCTTTAGAGGAAACATCATTTACAAAACAAACAAACAAACAAAAAAAAATCCCACCAAAACCAAAACAAAACCAAAAAACATTCTATTTCTAATTTCTAAACTTATATTCCAAATACAAAGTGACCCAATTTTTTAAAATGTCAAAAAAAGAAAAGAACAAAAACAGAAACAAATAACTACTACTACTACTACTACTACTACAGCTAAAACCACACCCTCATAAAGTGATAGTGGGTAACTTCAGTACCCACTCTCACCAATAGACCAGTTATCCAGAAAGCTAAACAAAGAAGTATGGAGTTAAATAATTTTATAATCAAATGGATGTAACAGACATAAAAAAATAATCCACCCAAACACTAAATATGTTTAAAGCAGTAAATCATGTTTTATTTTTTTGTCTGTTGTGTGTGTGTGTGTGTGTGTGTGTGTGTGTACTCAAAAAATGAATTTTATTCAGAAAATTCTAATACATTTTTCCTACTTTAAAAAAGGAGAGAGAGTTAGGCAGCGTCTGTGAAACTCCCTCCCCTACCTCACCCGACCCCACTCCTAAAAAGGAAGCCATCCAAGGGAACTCTTTTTTAAAAATGCTGAAGTGGGGCTTTCCACAGTTGACTGCTTCTGGCAGGGACGCAGATGGGGAAGGACTCAGGTTTTTCTAAGGAGCTGGCCACCAGGAGTTTGATTATGTGCCAGTAAGTTAGTGAGCAGCACAAACCGGTTGTTGTTGTTGTTGTTGTTGTTGTTGTTGTTGTTGTTGTTGTTGTTTTCATTTGGGGACAGGAAGGCAGTTCAGAAGTGTAGAGGGGAGGACGCGAAGAACTCGGAAGTAAGTCTGATGGAGGTGCAGGAGATGACATTCCCAAACAACCAATAAAACTATCACGTTGGGGGAGAGAAAGTTTTGTTTCGCTTCCTGGACAATTTGTCTGTTGGGGAGGGGTTGGCGCACCCCAGTTGTTTTTTTCTGCCTTGACTTCTATTCCTTCCACGTCCCAGAAGTTTCCTGTGTCCTCCAGTTTCTCGCTACTCTGTCTCTACTTGTCTGAAAGGTAACATCTACGTTATATTTGGGTGGAGCCCTGATTACTCGCTCAGCTCAGCTTCCATCTTGCTCCAAGACCAAAATGTTCCCCCAGTTCATCCTGCTTTCATTCTGAGTTCACCAGACTCTCTTAAGAATTACACCCCCCCCCCGAAAACAATGCCATCATCTGCAGAAAACCTCTTGGGTGAAATGCCACTGCCAGTCTCTTCAGTTCAACGTGAATATAAAAGATTGCAGGGATCAATATACAATCCTCACATTATGTTGGATATAATTTATCTGATACGAATTATTTAGAACAATTAAGTGATTGTCCTTGATATTTAGGATGATTTCTAGGGAAGGAATGAGAAGGAAGCACCACAAAGAAGTGCTAGGAAATTCTAAAAACTAATCCTATGACATTGTTTTAATTGTGGCAGAATTTATCAATCTTACCAAAGCTCCCCAAGCAATTTATTTTATATAAGCTATAGAGAGGTGTGGCTGATTAAAATATCCATGTGTCCGGGGCTTATAAACCAAAACTTCTTTGTTTACGGCTTTACAAAATATATTTATGGATTTACAAAATCAAACCTCTATGCATCATTTCCTGCCTCCAGGTTCCTGTCCTGTTTGAATTCCCACAAGGTAATATGATATCTATCATTTCCTGAGTTTACAGCCAGAAGTAAACCTAAACCCACTTGTATTTTGGAAGCACTTGTGGAAATCTAGCTATTGTATATCATAGCGCTATCGTGTGCAATGGCACACTAACCACAGAGAGTTCCAGTTTCCTTGGGTCTCCAATGGCATTTCGAGGGTTAAGTCACAAAGGTAATATATTTCACGAACTATAAAGTACCACACACCGGCAAGCTATTGCAAAGATCTAAGTCATATTTTTTCCTGATGCAGATGTATTCCTTTGAGCTCTTTGCAGAATTAAGTAAAATATTCAATTTCTGAAACTAAAAGCTATCAAATCTCTCTGAAAGCCTTGCAACAGTTCGGTAGATAGAAAACTGAGGACCAAAAATTGCCTTCCTGAAGAATAGAGCTTTGTAAAAGACGGAGCTAGGAGGATATAAAAACACAGGCTCACTTCAAGATGCAGAAGTGGGTGAAATTGAGGTGCTAATCAAAATGTTTGAAGACTGTCATCCTCCTAAGAATAATGCCATCCTTAAGAGCCATGTGTTCAACATCTGCACACCAAACGCAGATGAAAAATTCTATTAGCTTGTACCAGAAATGTGAACACTCAGCTCAATCGGAGGCTGTTGTAGGGGGGGTGGTATAATTCATATAATTCAAAGTAATATCAGATGGAAGTGATGAGCGAGGCGAAAAGGTAAAAATTATTACATAAACACAATTTATTTCGGAAAAGCATGTGAGCTCACATGCAAGGCAGCAAAATCTTAACTTTCTCTTGGTAATTGGATAGCAGAGTCAGCACAGGTTTTTCAGAAGGAAATGAGAAACCAGACGAAGCCAAACGAGTCTGATCTATGAAAACTTTTCTGATTCCCCCAAGCCAAAAGGAGTAGTAACTTGTTCTCTGGGTTTCAGTTGTTCCAATCACTTCCTTCCGTAGTACCTGTGCAGGGTAGATTTATGTCATCTTGACACAGGCTGAAGCCATATGAAAGGAGGGACACTCAGTTTAAAAAAAAAAAAAAAAAAAAAAAAGGCCTCCATAAGATCAGGCCACAGGCAGCCTGTAGAGGATTGTCTTAATTAGTGATTGATGGGAGAAGGCTCAGCCCACGGTAGGTGGGGCCAAGCCATGGGAAGTAAACTACTAAACAGTGCCACTCCATGGCCTCTGCATCAGCTCCTGCCTCCAAGTCTCTGCCCTGTTTGAATTCCTGTCCTGACTTCCTTCCATGATGATAAACGGAAAAATGGGAGCCAAATAAATCCCCTCCTCCCCAACTTTCTTTTGAGTCTTGATATTTCATCGTAGCAATAGAACCCTATCAAAAACAGTATCTATCACCAGTTATTATATTACTACTTCCACGAGAGATGTGGAGGTTTGTGATAGATGAAAGACAGAGATTTAACTTCTGACAGCGATAGACAGTAATGAGAAAGTGTGCCAATGAATTTAATAGTTTCTCAAACCTAGATCCACTCAGTGACACTTACCTGACAACCTAATGCTCCACCCCTGTGGCTGGTTGTTGGAACGCAAAGATCTATGGCCCTACCTGCATAGGTTCTCATCACTAGGCAAACAGGGGAGACCACTGCGCTCTAGGATAGTTCTCCCAAGTGTCAGACCTTGTGCCCTTGTTTTGCAAATTGTTCCCATGAAAGAAGTGGAGAAACAGAAATAGTTTTGAGTAGCACTGTACTATGGTATTTTCTAATATATTTACACAACATCCTTATATATTGGCATAGTAGGGCTTCTGGAGTCTGCTCCCTAAAGAACAGTTCAGATTTGTTCACGTAGTAAATTGTCTATGACAGAAAACCCCCAAAGAAACTGGTTTCCAAGCTACACCAACAATTTTGTAGGCTGACGGTACTGACTCTGATAGCCAGGGTTCTGCCTGCTGCAGCTAGAATTTCAATATGGCAGCCCATTGGGATTGAAGAGTATGAAGAGGTTTAAAATGCAAAGAAATGCCTAGAGGTTTTTCTTCCCAAGGGTTTTCATCCTGGAGGATCTCCAAAGACCTGCAGAAGATTAGAATTGAACGGAAGCCCACAGAGGTTATTTACAAGAGTTAAATAGCTCATTAGTGACAAGAATGGGGCTTACATTCTCTGTTCTGACTCTTTTCTCTAGCCTCTCTTCCTCTATTCGAAATGACAGGACCTTGAGAAATCAGCTCTGAACCCCTCGTGCCCTCACAACTCTGAATCTACTCTTCCAGCAGTCTCTAAGTCCTTAATTAAAATGCTGCAGTGTTTTAGTGGTAGTTTTAAGGGAAATCACTTCAAAATGAAATAAAGGATCCTAAGGTCTTGCTCAAATAAAACTACTCTGGTAGTCAACCCACGGACATCGGAAGTGATACAACATGGCATGTGTCATCAGGGCTTCTATGATCATCATATAGCCAACCCTACAACCTTTCACCCTGTAGTAAAAACAAAACAAAACATTTTTGTAAAGGATGGTAAAGCAATTGTGTTGTTTTCTTTTCAAAACTGTCTGATGTGTCTACATTGCTCTTTAGATTCATAACCCAAAATCCCATGGCAGTATATGGACCTTTAAATTCCACTCCTAGCTTATTCCATTTGTATGCCAAGCTTTAGTCACATAGACTTAAAGAAGACATAATTACTGTCGTTTTCTATATCCCATGACTTTGCTATATGCCTTCTCTCAGTCTAGATCAGTGGTTCTCAACCTTCCTAATGCTGTGACCCTTTAATACAGTTCCTCATGTTGTAGCTCCCTGCAATATTAAAGTATTTCTTTCTACTTCATAACTGCAGTTTTGCTATTTTTATGATATTTAATATACGATATGCAAGATACCTGATAGTCAACCCCTGTGAAAGGGTTGTTTGATCCCACAAAGGGGTCATGACCCACAGGATTAAGAACAGCTGGTCTAGAGCATTTATCTCACACAGACCAAGCCTTCATATATGAATTTGTTCTGAGATGATTTCGGTGGCCTTCCTTACAATTGTTGACATCAGAGATTCTTCTCCTTGACTATAAACCACATGAGGCCAGACACCTTAGCAGACAAGTCCTCTGCTTACTTACACCCAGTGGCAGTTCAACAAGAAACACTAAACAAAAGAACGGGAGGAAAAGAAGACACCGTTACAGAGGAACGCGTCAGGAAGAGGAGAAAGGAGAAATGGGTGAAACAAGCCACGTCGTTCTGACCATGATATCCTTAAGCAGATATATTCTCTTAGCTCATATAGGGCTGTGGAAAAGATGTTTGGTTTTATATGGGAAACTGAAACCCAGCTCAAGGGTCCAAGAGTCAATGAGGACAAACAAGCATATTTAAGGAAAGTGAAAAGAACGCAACTTGATGTTGAACATAAACATCCTCTCAGCATGCAACACTGATTATGAATGAAACTTCCTGTGTGTCTCAAAACACTGTGTGCATTGCATTGTACTAGAGCATTGCATAACACACTCCTATGCCAACTGTCACACTAAAGCATGACATAACCTACCGGTTCATGTGTTCTTATACTCAAACACTGCATAGCAAACCCATATGCATGCAATTCATCCTGAAAAGCCCGGTACATTTCAAAACCCAGGGGCATGGAAAAACTGCTAAGTCATGCACTGCTCAGTTTAAGCTTATATTAAAGATAATATTTCCATAATTTGGAAAGAAGCAATACTCATTTCTGGCAGCAAAGATTGTTGGATCATTTTGAAGATAAGCTGTCCATCCCGCAGTGAAGTCTGAGACACTGAATGTAAGTAGCAGGCAGGGCCTTAGTTTGGAAAGGCTCCTGCTAGATATGTAAGCCTGCATGCTGTAAAGGCACATACAGCTCCATTAATCTGTCTTAGAGGGAAAGTTAGCCAGATGGACCCTGCTGAGATTTGTACCTAAAAGTTTCAGAAAATAACGGTACAAAAAAAGGTTCTTGGGACATACCAAGTTAAGCAAAAAAAATTTAAAAAATAACTACTAACTAGGCCAATGAGATTTACTTAAATCAAGTTTCACCAAAAAAGAAAGAAAGAAAGAAAGAAAAAGAGAAAGAAAGAAAGAGAAAAAAGAAAAAAGAAAAGGGAAGGGAAGGGAAGAGAAGGGAAGGGAAGGGAAGAAAAGATAATGCATACCTGTACTAATTTTAGGTCTCACCAATTTTTTTCTATAATTTAAGTTGTTATCTTATCAGGGATATAACAGTTCTCCAAAAATACAAGTGAAAAAAAAAAAAAGAAGAAGAAGAAGAAGAAGAAGAAGAAGAAGAAGAAGAAGAAGAAGAAGAAGAAGAAGAAGAAGTAGTAGTAGTAGAAGTAATCTGTATGGGAGGATAATGCTGTCCCCTCCCAGACAGCACAGGTAATCAAACAAAAACCCCAGTGCTGGCCATGAGTTGTTAGTTATGGAGGTCCCAAAGCAATCCAGACCTCGGTCACTTCTTTCACTTGTCTGCCATAACTACACTGTAAGATTCTATTGCCTGTGGCTGAAGAGATGGCTCAATGGTTAAAGAGAACTCATTGCTCTTGCAGAACACCTAATTTCCTTTCCCAAAATCCTCATAGCTGCTCAGAACCATCTGTAATTCTAGATCCAGGGATTCTGACCCTCTCCATGAGCACTGCATTCATGAGGAGCCCAAATATACATTGCAGGCAAAAACACATCCAGATTACAAAAGTCCAAAGATCCATATTGATGAAGATACTAGGTTTCTTGGTTGCAGAACAGAACAAAGCCATGCTGGAAAAAAAAAATCTAGACATAGACATCTCCTCCCTGGCTTTCACAGTGAGAAAGGTGCTATTCAGGGCACCAGGGGAGAAAAGTCATCAAGGCTTGACCCAGAAGCAGACCAGGCTTGCCACAGTACCAACCTGCTAGGCAATCAAATCCTTTTGATTTAATAATTGCATGTCTGTTATGAGGGGAACAGTCTTCTGAATGGAGGTACAGCACACAGGAAAGAACACAAATAGAGGGCAATTCCTGCCACTGTCTCTGTTTTGCTAAATGGACATGTTGAACGGTTCTAAATGTTTGTTATACTCAGATTGTGGCAGTCCCTCATGCTTGGTCAGAGAAGCTTCTTTATACACTGGGTTTCTGTTGTCTTAGTTAACTAGTGAAATTTCTGAGAATAAGGGGGCATGCAGCGCTCTCTCCTAATTGGACATCTATAATGAACACTACCACCACCCTCCCACGTGCATGCCCATCATGGACCCGGGGGGCATCCAGAAGATAGTCAGAAAGAACTGGAGAACGGGGAAGAACTGATTCTGGATCCAACATGGCCATTGCTCTCATGACAGCAGCTGTGGGTGCCTGCATAAGATCTGCAGAAGATAGAGACTGAACATAGAGGAGGGTCTCATCCCTCCCTGAGGATGATAATTTCTGTTAGGAGTCATTTTCTTCAGTGTTATAGGCAGTGGGAAGCCACCAATGGACCTGTTAAACCTCATGTTCCTCTATGCAAAACCTTGTCAAACACAAAATGAACAGACAGGGAAATAAGAGAGAGTGGGGCATGTTGAAAAGGGGGAGGAGGAATGGAGAGATGGCTCAGCGGTTAAGAGCACTGACTGCTCTTCCAAAGGTCCTGAGTTCAAATCCCAGCAACCACATGGTGGCTCACAACCATCTGGCATAATGAGATCTCTTCTGGTGTGTCTGAAGACAGCTACAGTGTACTTAGATATAATAATAAATCTAAGAAAAGAAAAGAAAAGAAAAGAGAAGAGAAGAAAAGAAATGGGGAAGGGATTAAGGAGGAGCAGGAGGTCATACCAAAAGATAATGAAGGGTCAAATGTCTTAATGTATTTAGATAGATAGATAGATAGATAGATAGATAGATAGATAGATAGATAGGTATCTGTCAAAGACTAAAATTATTTCACTAAAAATTATCTGCAAAGAAGAAGAGGGCTTTTTAAAATCACACAACACACAGTCATAGATTCTCAGTAAGAATGTAGAGAGGAAAAAAAAAAAACCTCTAAAAAACAGAGACAGTAAATGACCTGATGAGGATGACACCAGGAGATACTGGCTTTATGAGGACAAGAACTCCAACTTCTTGACTCCGTAGCTAAATATCTGAGCATCGCATCTTTCTGGAAAGCAGCTGTGTCTTTCTATTTGGCATTTCCCTCCTAAACAAACGTACCTCATCCTATTTGAGGCTAGAGATATCCTAAATCCCCATGTGGTTTTATATCAACTTCCTCAGAGGCAGAACACCCCTTCCTGAACTCACGCAATAGGCTATATTGGCTCTGAAGGATTGTGTTTATACCTTTGTCCTATTTTATTCTCCAGCCTTCCCATCATGGTTCTTGTTGTCTAGATGGATTTGAAATGTGGTTCTGCCATTCATAGTGTTACGTCTCCTCCCAAGGCTGATCACTGAGAGTCGGCAGGGTGTGGCTTCCATGTCTTCATTCAGGTTATGATAAAGAAGTTGACTTCAGAGGATGGACTGCTCTTCTCTGACCCTTCAAGAGGCTTTGCATGGGCATGACCAGCGACAGAATGTGCTTGCTTCGCACACACTGGTCCTGTCAACAGATTCTCACATGCAGTTTTCTAAAATTGGTAATAATTATAACTATCTTCCACACTTGAATCCATACAGAAAGAGCAGCTAGGCGATATTGCATTCTACTGTGTTCTATAGCTGACAAAGTTCTTTGGTTGGCAGTATTTTCATCTGTGTTTCAGAAAAGATAAACAAGCTAGGGCTTATTGTTTGTTTTGTAGATCAGTAAGCTAAATTTTGGAGATGTCAACTGACTAATTTACCATAAACTAGTCAAAAAATATTGGAAAAGGTAGCTTCAGACACTTGTTCTGGAAACTTTTTGATACATATATATTTGGATAGCATGCACAGTTTCCAAGCATATTAATAAACTGATTTCAAACCATTTTATTAAAACAATATCTCCAGTAAATTATATGTCTAACATTCTGAATACCATGAGAACCCCACAAAATAGACTATAGCATTTCACAAATCTGGTTTCTGATACCATAAACACACATACTTGCCCACTTTAATCTTCCTCTCTCCAAATATCTAAGATCCCTGATTCACTCTGTCCTTTAAATGAAGTAGGTAGAATAGAGAATAGTCCAAGTTGTTGAACCAAACAAACAAAACCTACTAAGGCACCTCCAAAGACCAGGAGCCTTACTCCCCCACAATTCCTGTTCTTTAAATGATATGTGCAACATCCCCTGACATATATCTGTCTCAATCACAAGAAGTTTGGGATTTGAATGGAAGTTTGAAGCAAAGCCATCACTACAAGCTCCTGACTGTTAAAATCCAACTGCTAGCAAACTTTTAAATCCATTGCATCTTCCTTGTGTGCTGTGCTCAAGCTATTTATTAAGACCTTAATTACGTGGCACTTGAGTGCCAGCTTCCTCAGATCTATAAAGATGGCACACAAACAAGCTAGATAGCTCATTCTAAGAGTCTGCTCTGTGTCCTGGCAAGGCTGAGGACTGTAATGAAAACTGATAATAACGCTTCAGGATTGTACACCATTTGAGAATTTATAAAACACTTCCTGGGATATCACTGAGAGCCTCATACTAGTTATATGTAATAAACAGTACAGACACTATTATCTGCATTTTATAAATGAAGGAAATAAAATCTGGCAAATTCAGTGACCTACAAGTACTGAGTGAGCGAGATGGGTCTCAAATTAATGGACTCTTATACAAGTTTAGTGAGGACCATAAAAAGTTATGTGACTATTTAAATTCAAGGGGAAAAAAGCCCAGGTAACATGAACCACCTATATTCAAAGAATCCCTTCAAAGAGTTCAGGGGAAAGTGTCACCATCGCAACTGAGTTCAACAATAGGGCATGCAAGCCTGTAACTGTCATAAGACATTCAAGCACACATGTGCACATGTGTATATGCACCCATGGGTGTGTACATGCATGGGTGTATGTGCCTGGAGGTAGGGGGTGCGTGTAAGCTAGATGACAATTTTGTATGCTGTTCCTTAGGTGCCATCTCCCTAGTTTTTAAAACAGAATTTCTCACCAGTAAGCTGGGGTAGCTAGCCAGTGAACACCAATGATCTGCCTTTCTCTCACCCCCAACCCCCAAACACTGTAATTACAAGTACGGTTCACCATGCCAATCATTTTGCTGTTGTTGTTTTGGCCTTATTCTTAAATATGATTTTGTGGTTAAAGCCATGTCCTCGCACCCTAACGAGTTGGTGCCTTACTGACAAAGCTATCTCCTGTGCATCTATCACTATGTCTTTCTACCTCAGACTGCAACCCAAACCAAGCAAACCTTGAGACTAAACTTGTCCATTATCATAAGGAGCTCTTGCTCTATGATGATCAAAGAAATAAGCAATGAACTGCAAATGCTCCAAATTGTTCTAGCCAAAGAGAATAAATAAGTTCCATCAGAAGAAAGGGGCAAACTCCCCATTCAGCTTGGTGACTGATCCCCATAGCAGCAGAGGTGAAACATGTGAAGCTACAAACATTTCAACAAGAAAGCAGCTGAGTTTCATCTGACATAACATCTGAGTGCCAACTCTTAAAAAAAACCCAAATGTGAGAATGAAAAAAAAAAAAAATGACAAAGTGCATTATGACACTGAACAATATCCTGACAGGAAATGGAGGGCTCAGCAGGCTCCCGCACATTAAAAATCATGCCCCATCTGATGTGGGCTGAACTCTCTGAGGAGAAATCACAGGCAAGCTAAATGTGGAACAGGAGAGAACAGAAAGCAAAGCAGCAGAAGCTCACATGCAGGCTGATAGTGTAAAGATGTTCTAGAACATTGCTGTTCCAAGGATGGTCCCTGAACCAGCAGCAACATCCTTGTTCAGAACTCCTTTAGGGACGCTGACGATCCAGCCTATGAAATCAGAGCCTCTGGCGCTGGGGTCTCGCTAACTTAAAATGAGACAGCCTGAGGTTTCAGGCGCGTAAAACCACTAGAGAGGCATGATTTGCCCTTGTCCCGTGTTTCTGCACGAAGAACATGAACACCAGATGATGGGCAATGTGTTCCTATTTGCTGTGAACACAGAAAGGATGCGGTTTAGACACTTCCTCCGTATAGCGACTCCATAGATGCTATAAATAGTAATTTCATTTGCAAGTGCCCTCTGGCAGATCAGTAAGAGAAAGAGGACAGGTACAAGGTAATTAATCATTCGATTACCGTCATCATACAGTTAATTAAACATGGTATATTCTCCCTCGATCACTTAACCCTCAGAGAACTGATTATTAGACTTTGGTATGTTTTCAGTTCCCCTGGGAAGAAGCCCCTGTTCAAATGCTTTGTGGACCCCACGACAGAGGCTCCGTAGGCAGGCAAAAGAATGGAATCCAACAATTGCATTTCCCAAACATCTGTGGCTGATGCTAATATGTAAATTCAAGGGCCCGGTATTCACCTGCCTTACAGGACACGTTCTTTTGAATTTGTTTTCTGAAGTGATGCCTTAGTTACACCAGGCCATGTTGTGCTTGTAAATGCTTAAAGAGGACCTCTGAGTAGGGCACACCCAAAAGCAAAGATCTGTGGCATTTGTTAATTTTGTGGGATGAGAGTGATGATCCCGATCTATCTCGGTTCATAACATGAGGACACGGAGGTCAGGGCTGGAAGTAGACGGAGTTCGTGCACATTAGCTGCTCCTTGATGCACTGCCTAATTTCCACCGCCCCTCAGTGTAGGAATTCTGAGCCAAGCAGATGCTCCTAGTTAATTCTGCTTCCTTCTCGGGTGAGTCACGGGCTCTAGCAAAAGAATCATGTGAGGAGCCATTCCTCGCAACAAAACTTCGAGTAAATTTCCCCAAATAGAGAGCGAGCATGCCGGGGAGTCCAACACTCAGAACTTGATTTGAGAATGGGCTTTGAGGCAGACAGTACAATAGAAAAATGTAGATGGTAGAAATAAACGACAAAAAGATGAGCTTCTGTTGCTGGGCAAGTAGAGCCGTGATTCACTCTGAGGACAAGTTCAAATGTCGAGCGTGGCAGAGCCAGTACATTGAAAACAACCAAGTTCCTGAATAAACAGACAGTAAGAAAAATATTGAAGGAAAATAAATCATATCTCTCTTTTCCCCTTCTAACCTGCATAGTCTGGAAAATATTATGTGTCTCCTGTGAGATAATGATCCCCTTCTCCATCCCTTCATATCCTTAATAAAAATGCAATGAGTTCACATCGTCCTGACTGGTGGGTCATCCGAGTGAGAATCCTGACTCTCTCTCAATAAGCAGCCTCTAATACGCAAACTGTGAAAGGTGTCCAAGGTCGCACAGGACTTACTAAGTAACCAAATGTTCTATGCTATGTAGACAAAACAGAGTTCCGGAATAGAGCTTCCCTTAAAAGGTTCGCTCACTTGGAATCTACTGATCAAGAGATGAGCCAGGATTGTTGAACAGAAACATCTGAAAGCTTTGCCATTACAAACCGTTATCTTGAGCCCTTTAGCCAATGGCAATATGATACAACATTTGAATAACAACGTCTCTGTAACCTAATGATGAGCCAAATTATCATTTGGTGTTGGGTGACCAAGATAGCTGGTCCATGCATGCATGGCTTGCTAACCTCACACTCTCAAGGATTTGTGACATTTCTTCATCAAAGTTGCTATTAGCAAGCAGTGACCCTCCACTAAAGAGCTTAGCCTACACAGAGTTCACTTGGGGTCATTCAGTCCTGCTCTGTAATTCCCCACTTGAAAAGACTCTTGTCGTTGGGCCACGGCCAGAACAAAATTAAAGCCTTTCCTACCCAACTTTGCCAAACGCAAGAACTCATTCGCTTGAAGCTTGATGGCAATGAGCATATTCAATTGCCATTCAAGAGGTAGTTTTGTAAAGTGTTTCCTGTTAGCAACCCACACTAAGCTTCCATTTTCTCCCTCTCTCTGTTTTCCCCCAAAGACTTAAGAAAAACTACATCCTGAGAAGGCAGAACGGTTGGTGGTTCCAATGAGGGCACATCAATGGATTCCAGTAGGCACATCATCATTATGACCACACAGGTATCATCATGTTCCTGAAAACCTAAATCAGCAGCAACCAGGGATGCAAACCCCCCTAACCCTCTGCTTCTTCTTGTTTACTTTTATTGAAAATATAATTTAAGAGAATGCATTCTGATTATGTTTTCCCTCCCCAAACTCTCCCTAGATCCTCCCCACTTTCCTACCTACCCAAAGCCACACCCTCTGATTTTCTCTCATTAGAGTACAAACAGGCACCTAAAATTAATAACAACAACAACAACAACAACAAAATAAAAACAGGCAAACCAGAATAGGAAAAACAAATGCAAAGGAAAAAAGCCAAATAAAAATCTTAAAAACCATATAGAGGCAAAGATATATATGGTCACACACACAGAAATCTTATAAAAGCACAAAACCAGAAACCATTCTATATAACACTAGGAGAGCTGTAAGGTCAGAGAGACAGACAGACAGAGACAGAGAGACAGAAAGAGAGAGAAAGGAGGAAGAAAGGAAGAAAAGAAGGAAGAAAGGAAGGAAGGAAGGAAGGAAGGAAGGAAGGAAGGAAGGAAGGAAGGAAGGAAGGAAGGAAACCCTGACAGAGGGACAAAGCATTGTGACACAGAGAAACTCCAAAAGTGCCACTGAATTCTTTTTGTATTGGCAATCTATTCCTGGGCATGGTTCATAGCCTGAAAAGTATTTGGATACCCAGGAGACTCTTTTGTTGAAGAAAACTAATTCTTTTCATCTGTAAGCAGTTATCTGTTGGAAATAGGTTCTGGGTTGGGGTGGGATACTGTGTCCATTTCCCCTGTCACTGATGACAATCCATCTGGTAAAAGACTTGTGCAGGCCCTGTTCATGCTGGAAAAGTCTTTGTGAGTTCATATGTGCATCATATCCTTTGGCTAGTATGTGCCCAAGAGTGATCTATCGGGATCTTGATGTGGATATAATCCCAGCTTCCCGAGGAATCAACACACTGATTTCCATAGTGGCTGTCAATGTTTGCACTCCCACCAGCAATGGATGAGACAACCCTTACTCCACATTCTCTCCATCATGAGCTGTCACTTGTTTTAGCAATTTTGGTCATTATGGCTGGTGTAAGATGAAATCTCAAAGTATTTCTGATCTGCATTTCTCTGATACCTAAGGATGTTGGGCATTTAAATACGTCTCAGAAATTTGTGTTTCTTCCTGTGGGAATACACTGTTTAGACTGGGGGAATCTCCATGACCACCAAGGCCAGCAGCAGAGTGCTGATTCGTGACAGGGAATGAAGAATTTGAGTTCAACCTGATCCTGTTCCTGGTATTGGTTCAGACTTTGAGAGTCTAAAACTGGGTAGTTTATTTCAGGCATATTTGAGCACAGCACAACTTGGAGTTTCCTGGTGATAATTATCTCAAGCCCATGCCTACAATGAAGTTGAAGACATAACTACATCGAAACTCTTGTAGTAAAGTACATGTGACATCTTTCCTATAGATAGACTTACTGAATAAGCAGGCTCAAGGTAAACAATGCTCCTGATAAAATTCTAGAAGAAGATCGCACTATCAATTAGCTGAGATAAACAGGCTCAAGGGGCTTGGAGAAACCAGGGTGGCCTTGCATGACACTGAGGTCGCCAGGCTATGTTACCTGGTTCCCTCTTCTGGGCAGAAAACAGGTTATATGTCTCTCCTTTTGAAAAGACAACCCTGTGAGTCTAATATCCCTAATTTCCCTAACTCTTCTCTGAGAGCACAAGTGCTTATGTGCCTCCTACGGAGCTGCACTCCATTTCTTAATTGGGTTATTGTTTCTTCTATTCACAGCTGTATTGAGACTCCTTCCACTGCGTCTCCCTTCTTAGGAGTCCTCCCTTCCTCCCAACTCCCCTCAGTGATAGTACAGGTCTACGTCCGGAGAGCCTTCTTATTCAGAGAAATAACAGTTTCCCATAAGAAAACTCTGGGTGAATGAGCCCTAAGTGATTTGTTTTAATGCGAAGATGCTAGTATAAAACTCAAGATTTCTAAGTCTTTTGTAATGTGTGACTTGAAAGAAGACAAAGGAAGTTAAGAACCAAATGCCGAAGAGTTAGTGAAGGCATTAATCTCATAAACAGTCCATGTCTCCACCAATGCAGAATAGGCTGGAATGGGGTTAGAGCATTCATTAATAAACAAGTTTGCTTCACTATGTGTTTAGTACCTATAGCTTAGTGATAAAGGGTATCTGCTGCTGCCCTAGTTATAATTAGGTTACTTTGGAGCTACTAACTCTGGAGGACAACTAGGTTTCAAAGTGCACAACAGTTTTCAAAGATAAACCATGGTTGGTTAGAAAACAATGATAAGACAGATATTGAAGATAAGTCTAAAGTTAGCAGGAAAGGAATATGCCTTTCTTTGCTTAGGCTTATCTAGGCCTGGCTACCACATCTCTGTATGTATATGTGTATAGATGGATCAGTGAATATGGATGTGTATGTACATCTATGTATATATGGACATGTTAGTATATGTGTGTATGTATATATACATGGGTGGGTAGATATGTATAAGTGTTGAATGTGTGTATATATATATATATGTGTGTGTGTGTGTGTGTGTGTATATATATATATATATATATATATATATAATGCATTTGTGACTGTGTAGTAGGATATGGTAGATGCATGAGTGTGTGTGTGTGTGTGTGTGTGTGTTTGTGTGTGTGTGCACGCATAATACTATGTGATAATTTTTTGCTAAACTAGATTAATGCATCTAGGAAACATTAGTGTATTGCTGAATAAAAACCAGGTAAAATTCAGGAAGGGCCTGTGTGTTGAAACTAGCTGAAACATTCTCTATGACCTTGAATAGAACATTGTTCTCCAGGTTTATTTATAAGAAATTTAAGTAAACTTTGAGTCCTTGTCCAGTTTCAAGTCTAACACCAATCTCTTACCTCCTTCTTTGTTGATGGGGGTTCCTGTGACCTGTGCTATCAATGTGTGTCAATATACTCATACTTCAAAACTAAATAGGATCAAGAAGTCTAAAAGTCAGAGAGAACATGGGATGTTTGGTGTTTGAAATAGTTAACAGCTGTGAAGGTATCAGACAGAATGAGCTGGGATGGTCTGAGGGGCCAAGGTTTGCAACAAGAGTCTGGATCGTGCTTTAATTTTTAAACGTGATCCTTTTAAAGCTCATCTTGCTCATTCTGAGGCATTTGTGACAGCCGTTGGTCACCTTCCTGGTGGCCTTCTAGCTGTAGGTTTACACAGGTGACTAGAGAAAGGGAGGAAGGGGACTCTGCCAGATATGTCACTGGAGAAGGAGAACATAACCTATGAGGTGAAAAGACCTCAAAAAATGACAGCTCTCAACTGGAATGGGACACAGAGTGTTTTATAGAGAAGTCATTAGCTAGCAGGGCTGGCCATGCAAACCAGGCAGACACAATCTAACAAATGTCCTATCAAAGCAAAAGACACCAAAACTCATAATAATACAATTTTTTTCAGTCTTTCAATCCAGGTTTTAGTCCAAAATAATACTTATTGTCCCATAGAAAAGGGTACCCAGTCAACTGTTTTGTCACGTGCGCCAACAAGAGCTATGAAGTGGCTTATGAGGTACATCTGTCTCTCCTGTTTTCCTCAAAAGCCTCAGGAAGGAACCAAGTAGAAAGCCAAGTGCAAGAGCTGAAAAACAAGTGAGCAAATCGCCATGGAGGTACCCTGTTACCAAATGACACAATGATCATGTTTAAAAAGTTTGTATTTCGTAATCCTTGTGGGAAGCAGGCCGCATGGGCCAAGATGGCGCCCTGCATAGATTGTTCCTTGTGATCCGGATCTGTCAGCCTATCTGTGACCGATGTGAGCTCAAGCCTGGAACGTGTGTGATTCTGATTGGATGAGGTGGTGTGGAGCAAGATGAGGTCAGTTGCCACGAGTGTATAAGAATAGCCCTTGCCCCAAGTAAAAAAAGAAGGAAGCTGAGGAAGCTACGTGACCCCATTTTGATGTCTGTGTCGTTCTTGTCTCTGTGGGTTGGAGACTACGGCAATCCTCAGTGAACAGCGTCTAAGCTTTGAAAATACCAGCTCTGGCCAGGCTTATGGAACAGACCATTCTCAGTTGCCTGAGAAATTGGGATGCAGTATGTGAATTTTTTCAGACTCAAGCCTTCACCTAATACCTTATCAGCCCTGGAAATTGACCCTCCCTGAGTCACTAAATTTGCAAGCTAATCCTGAATATGCAAAGTGGAGATCTTAGGGAAGCATAGACTGAAGAACTGATCGAACAGTGTTTGGGCTGCAAGTTCAAACTCCTCTCAAAATGGAAGAAGCCCCCATCATCCAAACTGGAGGAAGATGCCCCAAACAGACCAGGTAACTGAATGAGACAGCATTAGTCTTCTCTATTTTCAGACATTTTCTTCAGTATTATAGATAATTTCATGATAGCCAAAGTTTAATTTTACACACACACACACACACACACACACACACACACACACACACGCACACACGCACGCTCACTCACATATGCAGACCTGATACTGTTTGCAAGCCTCTATTTGATTTGCTGTGTAGTCTCAGATCATGAAAGTACCTGGAACTTTGCTGATAGAAAGGGAGTGAGGGAAGGAGAGAGAGAAGGGAGACAGGGAGATAGACGGTGGGGGGGAGGGAGAGAAAGAGATACAGATAAAGAGGGAGGGGAACTTACTCAATAATCAATCTTAAATGAGTGAAAAAGTCCTCAATGAAGTGTTAAACATCCTGGAGAAGAGAAATAAGCTGTTCTCACTCATGAGATCCATGCATTAGAAATTCAAATGTATGTGCTTCCATGTAAAACTGCTTAAGGACTGTATTATGATAGCTATCATGATGGTTAGTTTCTTTATCCTTAAAATATTTTCATTTTCCCATTTGCCCACTCTCTATCTCCTCTTGCCTTTCTCTTAAATTGGATTGTTTATTTCCAAAAAACCATAGAAAAGACTCATAGATATTAAACAGAAAGAGAAGCCCGGCTATACTAAACTATCCAGTCTAATTATGTTCTAAATCAATGAAGTTAACATCTTGTGCAAAGAGTATGGCTAAGTTCTAGAGCATGTCATGTACAAATACCTGGGTTCCATCCTCAGGACTGCAAATAAAAGGAAAAAATCAACATTTTGCCTTCTGGTAAATTAGATATTTGAGATTGCCCATCTGAGAGCAAGGCTTCATGGTGTCTCATATACCTTCAAAAAACATTAATGTGACCTCTACTCATTTGGAATGGGTCAGTATGTTGCCTGACACAATCAAACCCATTAGATTGCTGGTTCTGTTCCTTGTTTCTCCTTTACAAAAGAGAATGTGGGCAAAACAGTTAACCACATAATGAGCATGGCCAAGCCACCAAGATTCTCTGAAGAGCACACACCCAATCTTTAAGTGTTTTCCAAGTACCTGTTTACTCACAAACAGTTTAAAGGCAGCATATGTAAGGTTGACACTGCTCAGATGAGTGTTTTGATGAGCTAATTAGAGAGACCATCCTTATCTATTAATTAAAACTCCACAAGGCAGTATCAGAGTACTTGTAAAAGTTGCAATTATTGTATGTTCTTAAAGGGATTAAAATAAATCTACACCAGTTTAATTAGCTTTCTTTCCAACTCATTCACATTAGGGATACTGGACTATTCTCATGTTAAGTGAATTTATAAAAGATGGATGCATTGATTCAATTATAAGAACTCAATTATAAGAATACATAGACTGTTCAAGAGATCCAAATGTCACAACTACCTTTAAAACAGGACTAAGGATGTCACCCTTGTTTGTTGGATTATACAGATGGCTCAGTGATAAATCCTGGCACTTTCCAAAGTACTTAAAGCAACTTTACAAATCCATTCATGGAAGGGTTTTTTTTTTTCAGTTGTCACATTCTCTGGGTAATGAGGTAACAAAGCATTTCACATTCACAATCATTCAATTGAGAGCAAACATGCACTAGCTTCTAGGATTCTATAATGTAGAATGAAATATTTTAATACTTGTATAATAAATATTTTTGGAGACCAGTGAGATGAACAGTGGTGATAGCATAATTAATTAATTAATTCTCTCTCTCTCTCTTTCTCTCTCTCTCTCTCTCTCTCTCTCTCTCTCTCTCTCTCTCTTTCTCTCTCTCTCTGTTGAGAGAGAGAAGAAAAAAGCAGCTTTTATGAGCTTGTAACAAACATATTGGTTCTAAGGATTTCTGCATGCTATTTTCTTAACCTGATTTTTCAACTCTTCAAATAATATGTTTCTGTTGGTATGGGGAGTAGATATCAGGGACACTGAGTGAGAAAATGACAGTAAAGTTGAGAGAGATCTTGCTAGTAATACAAGGCACGTGTAGAAGACACAGAACCAGGAAGAAGAGACCAAATGTTTCACGAGGACGACCCAATGGAAATGGAGCACAGTGTTGGGAATGAGATAGAAGAGAATATCACAATGAATAATATAAACACACAGGAAAGCAAATGTGGTGAAAATATATTCATACCTAAATTGGTCCATATGTCTGTAGAATGGTGGAATTTGTACAGAGAGCTTAACTGATTTTGTAGACTGAGGGACAAAGATGAACGTGATGATGTCTGAAGTGCTGTGTCAGTTCAAAAACCAGAGCTAGTAGACCTGATCGGTAGCTGAAAGTGACGAGCAGCATGGTGGTTTTATTCTGAGTACAAGTTGTATGCTAAAAGCAGAAGGCACTTAACAGATGGATAATTTGGTTTTTTTGGGAAACCTATGGAGGAAAGAAAAGCAGACCCTACATGTGAGAGAAGAAAACATGAGGTGGAAGAGCCACAGGTATGGCTATCTGAGAGCACTGATATTTGACGTGCTGCACCAGACCAAGAAAGACATTGTGGTAGAGAAGTCTGTATTAGTTCTTAGTGATAGCAGCAATTGATATTGTGACCAGCACAAGAACCCATAAAAAGGAGGTAGTCAGGTATTCAGCAAAGACTTTATGTGGGACCAGATATTCCTTCTGCATACAACACAGGCTGAAGGGAGTTTACAATATGGGAAATGTCCCAGACAGAATCACATGTCTAAAGCCAAAAGAATATGGGAACAGAGTGCCCAAGAAAAAGAAATCAAAGAATATGCTGACTTATGGGAGATGGAAAGAGAAGCAGCCAAAACCCGATGCTCTTGTATTAGTGCATGAGAGAACAAAGCTCAACATGGTAACAGGATTTATGATCACAACCAGCCAGGAGTTCTTAGTATACAAACCAGATCCTTTGTGCTCTAAAGCCCATCCACCCTCTATCAGCTGCTTGCTCCTTTATGAAGCAATGCTTGAGGTGAGTCTCTTCAGAGTGTTTGCATACATGTGGAGATACTAAGAAAAAAGAATCAAGAGAAGTATACCCCATGTAACATGTGAAACATGGCTAAAGGACATCTGATGAATGGGCAAGGTTACTCATCAGGTATGGACCATGCTTCATCAGTCAATACAAGGAGAGATGATAAATCACAGCCATGAAGAAGACATTTTACCAGGATGGAAGAGCAGACTCCTCGGGATATGAGGAGATGATGTGGCAAGTAGACAAAAAGAGGTCCAAGAAGACAAGAGGCACTTATCAATGAAGAGTGAGCATCTCCATTGGATGCTACCATGGAAATCCAAGGAGAAAGAGTGGGGGTGTGGTTTTGAATACCTAAACTAGAGAGAGAATTACTAACAGAGAGAGCATGGCCCCTTCTTATTGTTCTTTTTAGCAACCCAGGCTGAAAAGTAGTTTGCTAGTCTCCAGGTGAGTCTCTTTACTCTCTTCCTATCCTTTGAGTCACTTCTAGAATGCCCGTTAGGTGGAAAGAAGTACCTTATTCACTGGTATTCTGATTCGGGAATAGGAGCTGAAACGCTCTATATTCATAAATGAAGGATGGAGGATAAGAGGATTGAGGAGTTTTGTTTGATATATAGTCAATATCAAATGAGACTGTCTTGTTCAAGAATGAATAACATTTCAAATACATCTTCAGATCTGTGGAGCCAGGGAGCCTTGCTCCGCCCCTTGTCAGAAAATACTGAGCTTGCATAGCCTTCCAGTTGCATCCCCAACTGCCATTGCTCTGAATTTAGACATAAATTCTTCTAACTAGATTAGATTTCTTCTAAATAAAAATTGACTGTGTATTCTTGAGTTTCACTACTTAGAAGAATTAATCATCTTTCTTAAGTTTCATACCAACTGGTATCCTTTCTAGATTATGCTTCTTTTTTCCAAATAAGGCTCATTAGGCACCTCAATTATGAGGAATGGTTCTGTTCTCTAGTTTTTCCTAGCCAATAACTAAGTGGAAATAGTGTATCTTTTTCTTGTTATGTTTTAACACCAGTCCTTTATTTGGAAACAACCTAGCCTATTGATTGTTGAAGGCTTGTAAAATTAATGACAAAGAAAATTACTTAGCCTTGTAGAAAAGAAATCCCAAGAGTACCTTGAACCTAGTTTGCAAATAATTGTCCTTATGCCATGTGGCTCTACACATATGCAACTTTTATTACTTAAATCTTCAGTACATGGTTTCATCTAAATTTTTTTTTCATCCTGATGATTGGGTAATCCTTTGTGGACTCTTCAGGTAGATTTATATAAAGGATTCAGTCAGAAGCCTAAGAGGTACAAAGAAACTCTTTCATGAATCAAGCCATGTGTGTCAGAGGGAACATTTTCATGCTGTTGCTTTTCATTATAGTGCAGAGCTAGTGATTTACAATGCAATTCCTTCCTTCCTCAGAAAGCAGAATGGGGACTGAATTGATATTCCCTCACAAACACATGTTTCCGATATTTGCTTAAAGACAACTAACGTTGCTGGTGCCCTAACTTCTTGAAGGATGAAGTTCCTCCTTTGTAACAGCTATATATGGCTCACACTTGCTGTAGTGTGGATAGGGCTTAGTGTGTCCCCCTGAGGCTTCTTATGTTGAGATGTAATCCTTACTGTGTCCTATGAAGCAGGTTCAAAATGACACCCACTCAATTATACTGAATTCTGTATAGTGTTTAGTTGCAAGGCACACAGCCAAAGGAAATGAAGTCAATATGCAAAAGAGGCATATAGATGTCCACCTTTGCAGTACTCTCAATTGTTAAGACATAAAATTAGCAAAATTGTCCTTTGACACATGCCTGGTAGATGGAGTCTTTACAATTTGGTATATATGCCTCACAGAAAATGAAATATTATTAAGCTTTTTTAAAATACCAAATTTAGAGATAGATAGTTCAGAGGTTAAGAGTCTTTACTGCTTATAGAAAAAAAAAAACAAAATGGACTGTAAGGAGCTCACCACCCATATCTGGTGGCTCACAAATACCTATAATTCCAGCTCCGGGGCATCTAATGCCCCTGCTTACTTCCATGGGTAACACACAGAAATGTATCCAGAGAGAGAGAGAGAGAGAGAGAGAGAGAGAGAGAGAGAGAGAGGGAGGGAGGGAGGGAGGGAGGGAGGGAGGGAGGGAGGGAGAGAGAGAGAGAGAGAGAGAGAGAGCTTTTTCTTTAAAGTAGGAAGATTGGCTAGGCAGATTAGGCAGATGGCTCAGGGGGTATTATCACTGGACAGTTCAAGCAGGGGAAGTTGCATTGAGATTACCAGCACCCACATGAAATGCTGGGTATGGGCACATGTATCTATAACCCCAGTCCTGGGGTAGGATGAAGGGCAGGGTAGAGACAGAAGGCTTGCTGGAGCTTGTCCATCATTAGCTTAATAAAAAAAAAATACTCTATAATCTCTGGGCTTGGACAGAGACCTTGTCTTGAGTAAGTAAGATGGGAAGACATAGAAGACAGCACCAGACATCTCTCTCTAGCCTGCACACAGTCACACACAGGTATGTGCATCAACACATGCAGACAAAAAAAAATTAGATACGCACAGCTATGAAAAAATTGTATCTCTCCATTTAAAACAGTTTGAATGGACTTGGTGAGTTCTACACTAAGTGAAGAGTCAGGCACAGAATGACAGACTATTATATGGCCTTGCTCATGCACATCACCTCATAAATGCATGCAATTTTTAACAACTGTGTCTTAGCAAAACTAAAAGATGAGATCCGTTTGTTCCATGCATACTAATTTTGTTGGTCTCTTTATTAGCTACAGGATTATTTGTGTACTCTCGACATTTACCTTCCAGGCTCCATTAATGTGACCATTCCTAACAGAACCTCAGTCCTGAGCCTGGTTATCTAACAGCCCAAGGTGACACAGGAGGACATTAAAAATCCAGGTACAGATTCAGGGTACAGCTTGGCTTTACCCCTTTTCTCAAGTCTTCAAGAATATATATATAAAATCCCAAGACCAGCAACTTGTAAACAGCTATGTCCCCTGCCCTTTTTCAGAATCAAAGTTAACTCACAAGCAACAGAACCTTGGGGCAGATTTTGGCCTCAGAGAGTGAGCTTGAACTGTGGCCCATATGGCCTGGAGTGCTTCAATTCTCCACAGCCCCAGGGTAAGCCAGACTCTAGGCTGCTTCCAAAAGATGCCCTATAGCCAGCAGCTCTAGCCACGCTTGCGTTTTTTAAGTCTGTGATCTACTTCCTTTCCACAGAGATGTTATTCCATTTGAGAAAGCAGCAGTGGGTTTTGTGTTTTCTGTATCTGAAACAGAGCATCCTAGTCAAAATGTGAGGTCTTCTCAAGGCTGTGTGATGCTAAGTCAGATGAAATCAGAACCCAAGTTATGAGGAAGCAGGGTGATCAGTCATATTCAAGTGTATACACCCACTTCTACTTGGTCGCAGAGATTAAAGGTTAAAAGCTGTGCTTTAGTGTTTACTTTGTTGTTTAACCTTTAACAAAGTGACTTCAAATCAAACAGCCTCAAATTCCTCAGTATTGAAATAAACATGTTTTAGAGATTTGTTGTAGACTTGTGATGTCTTTATTATAATGTCTGTTCTATGGAAAATGCATTTAAGTTGTCTTCTCTCTTATTTATTTACAATGTTATTGTGGTTGAATTTATTTGGTCCCACAGACTCATCTCTGTGAATACTTGGCCCATAGGGAGTGGCATTATTTGGAGGCATGGCCATGTTGGAGTACATATGCCATTGTGGGCGTTCCTATGGTCAAGCTAAATGTGACACACAGACTCTCCTTGATGCTGCCTTAAGAATTCTTGGTTCAACCCCAGCATCATGTCAGCCTGCATAATGCCGTGCTCCCTGCCATAATGAAAATGGACTATAAGCCAGCCTCAACTAACTGTTTTCCTTTATAAGAGTTGCCATTGTCATGGTGTCTCTTCACAGCAATGAAACCCTAAGTAAGACAATCACAAAATGGTACCAGGTTAAGTGATACATATTAAAAGGGTTCTGCATATATACTCCATGTGTTGTTTGTTTCCTTTGGGAAATTCTTTTGTTTAACACTTCTTTTGTTCAATATATATTTGATGGTGTTTGTTATCTTTGCAGATCCTTTCCACTCCCACCTCCTTCAACTTTCTGTTCTTGCCATGTCAGGCCCTGCACAACAGGGTCCCATCCCTGAGTGGGAAGAAGATCTGGGGTCCTATCCTGGACCATGAAGATATTTGCAATCCATAAATCACTATCAGAGGGAAAATTGGTTTTCTCCCCAATGGTTGTCTCTTGGTATATCGATACCTACTCTCTGGGGCAGGGCCCAGGAGTAATTAGCCAACACCAAACACACTCTGTGTTTGTTTTTGTTTCTTTGTATGATAGTTTTGTAAGGTTTTTTTTAAATCTCTTGTTTCATTTTGCTTTGTTTTCATTTTATTGGTGTTTTTCGTTTGTTGGTTTTGAATTTTATTTTGAGTTGGGAAAAGAGTATATGTGATATAATTACAAGATGATGATAAAGCCATGATACCATTTAATTTCAACAAGCAATGTTTCACATCTAAAATAAAATAGGGTTTCAAGCATGTAAATAATTCATTACTAGCGAAGATGAAGAAGAGCAGTGTTTTGGGGAGGAGACAGAAACATTCTAGATGAGGCATATAGAAAGCGAACATTTGCCAGTGGAGGATGCAATCAAAGGTGGGACTCAGAAGCACACACCTGAGATCGATGTGGGATAAATAAGGTATCCATGCAGAAGAGAGCAGAACTGAAAATGTAAATGAGAGAAACTGCAATTCCAGCACAGGTAATGTTTAAGTATGTGTGTTTGAAAGCCTGGTCACACAGCTAACACTTTCCTCAGGTGCTTATCAGCAAGAGGCATACTAAGCTGTGAGCATGTGTGTTCTTTTGGGGAATTCATGTGCCAGGAGATAAGTACCCAAACAACAGTGTAGAGACCCACCTTCAGAAGGGATTCATACAGTTTTCTGCAGAGAGTCTGGCTACTTCCTAAGGCTCATGACGAAAAGAGCAAGCCTGTTTTCCCTGTTTCTCTAGGCTCCTGTCTTTCCCTATGATCTTTACGGTGTACACATCCACCACTGGGATGCTATACATCCCGAGACCGTTGTAAAGGCCAAATCAGTGCTTTCCCCAAATGATCTTTTAAGCTGTCAGTGCTCCAACATCGTGATCTAACCAAACCTCTTTGCTCTACATGTTACTCAGCTTCAAGTGTGATACTATAGCTACAGAAGATACACTAATGCCAAGCTACTTTCAGGCTGTTCTGTGTGGCAATTATAAAATGGAAGTGGTATATGGGAACACTTTTAAAGGTAGTTACATTTAATTTAATGGCCCATGGAGTTAATTTTATACCCTGGCAACTTCAAGTCTGCCAATAAGTACCTCTCGATTTAAAATAGTAGTAAGCTAGCCAGCCCTGTCCAGTATTCAGTGCTAGTAAGACGAGGGAAGAATGAACCACATCTTCTGAACCTTCTGACCAGGAAGGACAGATTCCCCACCCACTTCTTACTCCCACCCATCATGCCACAGGAGCACAGACATAATCTCGTTTAAATTCTATGGTGTGGCTTAACCTCCCGTTCTGTCCCCCATGGTCCTTGGCTACCACAATTAAAACTGACATCAGGAGGTTTGGGCAGATAAAATATATTCTATCTCAGCTTATCCAGAACTCATATCTGGCTATTAAAACAGAATATTGCTAAAGTTAATGTACAGCAATTTATTACTAACTAAAGATGTACTTGAAGCCTGAACTTATCAGAATGGTAGATATGTTGGAACACCTTGGACATGAAGTGGGTTTATCTTGCTGTGTCCTTGAGGAGCATATAGCGGCAATATTAATTCTGGAAAACCACCAAATGTAACTATAATGATACTGGTAGTATTAGAACACCACAGAATTATTCTCATATTCCATTTCACAACTAAATCATATTTTATTATTACCTGAAGATATTTAAATGGCACAACTGTGCACAGAATCCTCCACCAGAGAATTTACAAAGGACTGCACAGATTAGAAAGAAATAATGAAGCCATCTCCAAATTCCAGATGGATGCAAAGCTAATTTGATCTTTAAGGTCCAGCCATCTGTTCTTCTTTATTTATTTTGAGCATTACACATTTAAATACCTTCAAGCAGAGATGCATTTATAATGAACACTTCATTCAGGAGGCAAAAAGGCCAAACAGCTTAATTGTTTTGTAAAGGTTTATGGGATTCTGGTTGGATGTTCAAGTTATACAAGACTTTTCAATAACAAAAGTAATCATACCAACACGATGTCAAATTCTATAACCAATATTACCAAGTCTCACAGGCTATTGACCGACTAATTAATATGATTTTAAATTTTGTTCACATATTGTGCATACTTCTTCCTTGGTTGATACACTTTAAAGCAGTGGTTTTCAACCTTCCAAATGCTGGACCCATTAATGAAGTCTGATGACTCCCCAATCATAAAACTATTTCATTACTACTTTATAACTGTGATTTTGCTACTTTTATGAATTGTAATGGAAGTATCTATATGCAGGATGTCTAATATGGGATCCCCAAAGGGGTTGTGACCCACAGGTTGAGAATCACTTCAAGGAGATAAGAACATTTCAGAGTTTGCAAGTTTAGTTGAAGAGTAGTCCTCAAACCCAAATTCACTTCAAAATTTCAGAATGTGACTTCATACAGAGGTAGGACCTTTGGAGATGTGACCAGTCAAGAAACCAAGCTAGATGAGATCATACCTGGTAACAATAGACATTAAACCTAAGAGATAAAACACAGGTATATAGAGAAACAGAGAAGATGAACTCACACTGTGGAAGTCAGAGGATAGACTGACAAGGAATATTAACTTGTAGAATCTACTAGAAACAAGGAGGAGGCAAAGAACGGTTCTTCTCTCAAGCTGTCAGAGGGAACATGGCCCTGCAAACACCTGCATTTCAAACTCTTTCTGTCCTCCAAACCTAGAAGAGGGAAAAGTCTATTGTTTTCAGCTAAGCTTGAAATACATTGTTATGACAGCCTCAAGAATGCAAGTGGCAAGATTTATTAAATGTAGATTTTTGAAATCTTTTGAAAGCTTGAACTTTTAACTTTGGAAATCCTTATACAACCATGAAAAAAGTCTGGGATGTGAGAAAGTCTGGAGATGATATGAAATGATTTTTTTAATTCAACTAAGAAATATAGATCAAATTAGATGAACTAACAAAGTCAACAAGTTTCCCTGTGGTCCATATTCCTCAAGTTGCCAAAACACCCTCAGATATGGTTCCTACGATTGACATCCAATGTAATGCACAGGGATTCAGGGAAGCTATGCTAGGATACTATAGAAAGAATGATGGAAATAAAACCTTTAGGGTTATTTACTGTCCTTCTAAATCTTTTAGTTATTTAGCAATGAATGCATTTTTTATTCTGAAACTTGAATGAGGTCATCTATACCTTCGTGCATCTTTATTTTTGACTTTCAAACTCATTATGTGCCTGCCTATGAAGCCAAAAGGTATTGTGAAGATAATGAGTGACAGGCACAACATAAACATAACTGTTTCCATTTTCCACCCAAATATAAAGTTGGTAGTTGCTTTCCTTTAAAAATATCCATTTATTTAAATGTATTATTAGGCCAAGGTCTTGTACTCTGCACACATTAGTCATCATAGAACATGTTTTATTAACTAACATGTATCACAACATGACCTGGTATTGAGGAGGACGCCTACACACATATCAAATTGTGTAAGAGTATTTTTCTACTGATCACATAGCTCTATGGTATTACAATTACTCTTGTTCAAAAATAAAGCTATCATTTTTGCTCTTCCTATTGATCTGGGTGGCACATATGAACTATGAGAAAGTGGCTTAATTAAAACTGGAAATTGAAAACTTATCAAGCTTGTCTCATTGTAAGGACTTGGGACTAAAAATAAATCTTTCTTTCCAGCTAAGTTTTAGTTGGCTAATGCTCTGAACTGTAGACTTCTCATTCGTTTCCTTCCTCCAAAAATAGGTTGGAATTTCCTTAAAAAAACAAAAACAAAAACAACAACAACAACAAAAAAAAAAAAACAACTTGTCACATGGGCAACAATCAATCAGTAAAATAAAGTATTTTAGTGCTATTCTAGGGATTGAATATCTAAACTTTCTTTATAACATAGTTCACCCTGCAGAAACTCTTGACTGGCTTTTCATATTGTATGAATGATGTTGGCAACCCATTGTCCCACTGACCTTCACAAAAATGGCTTCCATCCCTTGCTTGGCAGGTCCTCTTCAAACTCCGCTCCAACTCTGACTGATGCAAACACTATCCTCCATAAAGCTAGCATATTACTTCACTGTACCCACAGTCCTTCCTGAGCATCCATGGTTCTAAGGAAGGGCTTGACTTAATCTGGTCAGAAATGCCGACGACATTCCTCCAGGTCCCATCTCAGGGCTTTAACTTTCTTTGAACTCATAGCTCTTAGCCTAAGAACTTGGCATTTAATCATAATGGGCTTGTAACAATTTGACATACACACTCCATATTTGGACAACTAAGCAACTGAGATCTGAGTCAGGTGGTGAGTTTAGTGGCTCAGAGACTGATGAAAGGTTCTATAGACCAGGGCACAGGCTAAAGTATCCCTTGACATTCTGACATACGTCAAGATGAAAGTCAGGTGTTTCACTATAACCATATTTTTCCTGCTTTAGAGTGACCTTCTTACTTACTATCCATGACAAGAATTACATTCAAATGACTACATAAAGTCAGAAAAAGCTTTAATTACATATTTTTCAATATCTTGTTTTCAAGTTCTGTCATAAATCACTACTGAGATCCAGTGACTAACAGGGACATCAACTTGAAAAAAGAAAACCTGATTGGAGAATCTTTCTCCCACTCCCCTTTACTACTCAATATGGTATCATTTCTGACTATACAAGGATTTTCTTAAGTTAAGCCTAGACTGCTACAGTTTGAGGAAATGCATATATATAACAAAACAGTACCTTTGAATTAGAAATACGCAAGAATCAAATTTAAATATCAAACACAGATCTTCTGCCAGGCAATGGTTACAGTTGATCATTCCCAGAAAGAGAAATATTCTCTATGAAACTAAGAGCAATATTTTGGTTATTACCTCATTTATAATATTATAAAGATACATGAAGATTGTTTTTTTAAGCTTTCATGTTTCTTTTTCAGAGTGCACTACAGTGTACTTGGTAATATAGATAATCAATAACAAAATCAATCATTTAAATTTAAAAATCAATCATTTGAATTTACTGACTCTTATAATTGTGTTGTAAAATAAAAGAATAGTTGGTAGTTTAAACACTTCACATGCTTTTTTTATTAAAAAATGTTCACTGTGGGTAATGCATTTTTTATAATCTTATTTACTTTGCATTCATAACTGGTTTTAGAGACACTGGTTTAGCCATGATATTTTTCTATCTCATCTCACTCACCCTTGTAACATTTTATAAATCAATCATCATGATAAAGAAATTTAAAACTTCTTTTGACTCTTTATCTCCTTGACAGAATAGTTCAGCCAACTGTGGCTGCCCCATGAGTGAAATGTGGCCTACGACTTCTGATGTGTCAATAGTCAATGAAGTAGGCTATTATTATTATTATTATTATTATTATTGTTGTTGTTGTTGTTATTATTAAATTTTCTTGGTTATTGTTGTTATTATTAAATTTTCTTGGTTTTGAGAATTTTATACACATATACAATATATCATAATTGATCACGGCTAGGTTGTAATTAATTAAACTTTATTTGTAGCACTGAACTTTGAATAGTATGTAATGGTTATATGTATCATGAAATATTACTTTAATTTTTTAACAATTAATTTTCTGATGATTTTACACACACACACACACACACACACACACACACACACACACGTATTGTGATGATTTGTACCCATTGAAGTTAGTTAGGTTTCTTGGCAGCAACATGAGCATCATGGGTAGGGGGTTATTTACTAGTGCTTGATCATAAGGCAGCCATTGATATTTACATAAGACTAGTCCCTTTAAAATTCCAAAGTCTGGAGCTAAGACAAAAGGATGGACTATCCAGAGACTACCCCACCCAGGAATCCATCCCATAATCAGCCACCAAACCCAGACACTATTGCATATGACAAAAAGATTTTGCTGAAGGGACCCTGGTATAGTTGTCTAGTATGCTCACAGTCATCTATAGGATGGAACACAGGGCCCCAATGGAGAAGCTAGAGAAAGTACCCAAGGAGCTAAAGGGGTCTGCAACCCTATAGGTGGGACAACAATATGAACTACCCAGTACCCATCAGCACTTGTGCCTCTAGCTGCATATGTAGCAGAAGATGGCCTAGTCAGCCATCACTGGGAAGAGAGGCCCCTCGGTATTGCAAACTTTATATGCCCCAGTACAGGGGAATGCCAGGGCCAAGAAGTGGGAGTTGGTGGGTAGGGGAGGAGGGCAGGGGGAGGGTATAGGGAACTTTCAGGATAGCATTTGAAATGTATATAAAGAAAATATCTAATAAAAAAGGAAAAGAAAAAAGAAAAAATTCCATCATAGATAATGGAGGTGTATGAGGCTCCACCTCCTCCTGAGGAACTAAAAGCAGGCTTTGGTTGTCAGTGGAGGAAGAGCCATCTTCTTCAGTATATAGCTACTAGTAAATTACCTAAGTACTAGTAAATGACCCCCTACCCGTGATGCTCATGTTGCTGCAAAGAACTCTAACTAACTTCAATGGGTACAAATTATCACAATACGTGTGTGTGTGTGTGTGTGTGTGTGTGTGTGTGTGTGTGTGTGTGTGTGTAAAATTAAAATTGTTAAAAAAAATTAAAGTAATATTTCATGATACATATAACCATTACATACTATTCAAAGTTCAGTGCTACAAATAAAGTTTAATTAATTACACCCTTGCCATGATCACATACTCATTTATCTGCTGTCTTTGGCAGTTAGCATAATATAGAATACTTACAGGAGAAAACATATGAATCATACAGCCTAAAATATTAAATATCTGACCTTTGATGTAAAATGTTCACCCAAACAAAGAAGCTTTCCATTTATAAAGAATATAAAATAAATAAGCTTAATGAAATATATTGCTAGTATCAACCCTTCCCTGGTTGGATAAGAACACATTTTGCTCAACTTGCATACCTCCTCCTCTGAAAACCCAAGCATATATCCAATTTAAAAATTTGTGACATTAAGAACACTGCTTTAAAACAAAAATTTTCTAGAACAACAATTATTTTAATACAAACCAATACAGAAGATCCCCAAGCCAGATAGACCTACAACCCAGGTAAGAAGCCAGTGGCCATGAACAGCTTCCCCCCACCCCGACTCCCCTAGTGATCGCTAATACAACAAATACATAAAGAATGGAGGTGTCTAAGCAAAGGGGAAGGAGTCACTCACAAGGGGAATCAACTGATCTCCTAAGGAAACCTTAAGGTAAGAAAAAACACTCACTGAGGACTTACAAAAAATCATTCCGCCTTCAATGTGTCCTCTCCTTTCATTTGCCATCCATGCTCATTAACACTATCTGGCCATTTTTTAATTGTTTAGCCAGCAAGGGAAGTCCAGAACCTCTGCTAAGGATACTCCTGTATTAGGGATCTGTTAATGGGGACAAGCTATGGATAGGTTCAATGAGTCTTAGTCAGATTGAAGGTGAAGCTATGCATACATGGGAAGGGGGGGCGAACAAGAAGCAAAATGAAAACCCGCTGCAGTTATACCACCCCTGGAAACACTGCCATCCCAAAGCACCCCACACACACGCATTGCTCTCATCCAAGTTACTGAAGTTAACGGCCAGGAGCAGAGAATTGCCCTTATTTCTTATTTATTGGTCACTTACTTCTTTGGCTCACGTCGAAAATCAAAGCATTTATAAAAATCCGTTTTAAAAGCTGACATATTTGAAAATCAAATCACTTCGCACAAAGCAGAGATATTTCAGAAATAGGGGCCTCTTAGGGAGTTGTGTATCATCTTTTATGTATGGTGACCCCCTATGGCTGTCCGAAGTCCAGATTTGTTACAGGGCCGTAAACAAATGGTTTCTTTCTTTGTTCGTTTGCTGTGGATTTGTTTAGCAAATGTAGGGTTTTTCTTCTTCTTCTTTTTTCCCCCAGCATCTGCCATGGATTAGGTATTTGGAGTGGCATTAAACAGAATAAAAAAAAAAAAGAACCAGTTGTCCTTGTGATCTTGAGGCTCTGATAAAACACCTGAGAGCATTAATCAGACGTTTAAGTATCTATGAGGCAAATAACGTGTATACCTAAGAGAGGAGTGAGAAATGGAAATGATACTTCCAACTAGAAGATACAGGAGGGGGTTATCTAGGAGTTTTCCATTGAATTTTCTCTTATAGGATGGTTATGGAGGATAAGTTAAATGGACTGCCAAGGGCACTCCATAAACAAATGTGGTATGCAAATGCAATAGATAATGTGTGGGGGAGAAGGGATGACATTATATGTGTGCCCATACCCTTGCCCAATGAAGCAAGTCATAGAGACTTAAAGATGCATCTTGAGGCAGTAATAGCAGTGTGATCCACAAGGAAGCCTTAAATTCAGACAGGTCTGGCTAAGAATCGTGGTCCTAAATACTTCCTATCTGGGAAAGCAACGCAATTTATTTATTTATTTGTTTCCACTGAAAGGCTGGAAAAAAAAATGTTACCTAATTCATGGGATCATTGTAAAGATGAAAAATACCTGGTTACATTTTCACAACTCCTGGCACATTACAGATGCTAAATAAATGGTAGGCATGATTGTGTCGATATTCTATAGCATGGTAAGAATTTCAATAACACTGTAAGAATTCATTGCTATCCTTACAGGAATGTATCACAAGGTTATGAGTTTCTGAAAGTAGGCACTATTTAGAAAATAACAGATTTCAAAGAGCTAACTAGTTGCTTTTCAGTTGAAATTGCTTATTACAACTAAGAGGTAAGCATGATAAAGGACAACATAGCTTACTTGATCTTAACTGTGTGCAACTAAATTAAAATCTAAGCAGGATATGCTGGCTCATACAAGAAATTTCAAACATAGGAGGCTGATACTGAATGTCTGCTGAGTTTGAGACCAGTCTAGGCTACAGTGAGTTCCACCCTAAAGTGTCAGATCTCATCTCCTAAAATATCACATTAAAACTCCATTGTGTAAATGTGCACTTTATTTATCTGTTCTTCAGTTGAAGGGTATCTGGCTTTTCAAGTTTCTGGCAATTACGAATAAATACTCTATGAACAGAGCTGAGCAACTGTCCTTGTGGTATGGTGGTGCTTCTTTTGGGAATATGCCCAGGAGTGGTCTTGAGTTAGATCTATCCCCCAGTTTTCTGAGAAACAACCAAATTGATTTCCAAAGGGATTGTACAAGTTTGCACTCCCACCAGAAATGGAAGAGTGTTTCCCTTGCGTCACATTCTTGCCATCACAAGCTATTGCTTGAGTTTTACACAATGGGATATTACTCAGGCATTAAAAACAATGACATCATGTACTTTTCAGGCAAATGGATGCAACTAGAAAAGATCATGCTGGGTAAGGTTATTCATCCAGAAAGATGAATATGGCATGACTGTCATAAGGTGGATAATAGTCATAAAGTACAGAATAAACATGGCACACACCACAGACTCAAAGAAGCTAAGTAACAAGGAGGGCCCAAATGGGAAAGCTTAATTCTCACTGAGAAGAGGAAATAGATGAGACATCAAGGATGGATAGAGGGAGGAGACTGTGTGGGGAAAGGACGAGGATGGAAACAGGAGGGACAGGGTGGGGAGAAGATGGGAGAGACAACTGGATTGGGAAGGGGGCATCTCTGGGATGAATTAGAAACCTAGGCTAATGGAAACTCAGGAATCTGTGAGGGTGACCATAGCTAAAATGTGTAGCAATTGGAGATACGGTGCCCAAACCAGCCATCCTCTGTAACCAGGCAAGGTTTCTAATGGAGAGATTGGTACACCAACCCAGCTACAACCCAGCCTCAGAGCCACAACTTGTTCTTCCTATGAGATGGGCAGGGGTAAAAAATGGAGCAGATTTGAGGGAAGGACCAATGGATTATTGGCCAAGCTTGAGACCCAGGCCCTGAGAGGGTGCCCACCCCGAAACTACTGATGATATTGTGCTATATATGCAGGCAGGAGTCTAGCATAACTGTCATCAGAGAGATTCGCCCAGCAACTGATGGAAACAGATTCACAGACCCACAGCCAAATATTAAATGGAGCTTGGGAATCTTTGGAAGAGGGGGAAGGAACCAGAGGGGTCAAAGACACCACAAGAAAACCTACAGAATCACTAACCTGAGCCCATAGGGGCTCACAGAGACTTAACTGCCAGACAGAGAGTATGCATGGGGCAGACCTAGGTCATCTGCACAGATGTAACAGTTGTGCAGCTGAGTCTTTATGTGGGGCTCCTAAAACGGAGCAGGGGCTGTATATGACTCTATTGCCTGCCTTTGAACGGCTTTACCCTAACAGGCCTGCCTTGTCTAGCCTACATAGGAGAAGATGCATCAGGTATTACTGCAACTTGATATGCCAAGGCTGGTTGATATGCAAAGGAGACCACATGTTTTCTGAGGAGAAGGGAAGAAGGGATGTATGGCGAGGAGAGGAAGAGAGAAGGAAGGACTAGAAGAAGAGGGAGAGGAAGCTGCCATCAGGTTGCAAAGTAAATAAATAATAAATAAGAAAAGAAAAAGTCAAGTTAAAAATTTGATTTTTAATTTGTACCTATTAGCATAGGCATGGTATTCATTAAATGACTTCCAGGAGTTTGGAAACACAGAATAGCTACAGCTAAGAATGACTACTGCTTTAGATGCAAGTTCTTAAAATTAATATGAGATCTTAACCCTACAGAAAGAAGTATAGGTAACTGAAGAAAACTGAGAATCTGAGCTATTGTTCCCCAGGGAAGAATGTACCAGTTGGCTGTCCTGTGCCAAATGGTCAGCCCTGAAAACATATATACAGGTGCCATTATACAGATTTAACAAGTTACATTTAGGAATATATATATATATATATATATATATATATATATATATATATATATACATACATATGCACACACATATATATATATATACATATATACACATATATACATATACATATACACAGAGCCATGGTAATTAGCAAAAAAAAAGCCATGAATTTGAAGGAGAGTAGAGAGAGGTATATGAGAGAGTTTTGATAGGGGAAAGGTAAGGGAGAAATGTTGTCATTAATTTATTAAATTATAATATCAAAATAAAATAGTATTAGTGTGAGAAATCCAGCAAAATACTATTAATCTAGTAATTCAGGAATTCTTTTCACTGTATTACACTAATAGATGGCACAAATCCACGGGGCAGATCTCAGCTTCTCTATTTTCTTATTTGTCAAAGAGCCAATGCAATCCCCTAATAGGACCAAACTACCCAAGACCAAAGAAATGCTTATTGAAGGAATAAATATCAATTCATATCATGAAGGATGATACAGATGAGTACTAGGTACCAATATTTAAACACTTGGATTTTAATCCTTGTCTTTTTCCAGTCTCATATATTAAAGGAGCTAAGTGTCCGCATCATGCTCATACATGTAATTACAGCAGAAAATTAACACCATGAGCCAACACATGCAGAGAACCTTCCAGCCTGATAACCCAACTCAGACTCACAGAGAAATATCAAAATAGCGTGTTCAAAAGCCATGTTTCAAATGCTACAAAAGTGTATTGCCTTTTATTTAAATCTCATACAGAGCAGAGCGGTGCTTTTAAAAAAGCTTTTATCAGGCTTCACCCGATATTCTAGCCATATTTTATGGGGTGAATGATAAATCATTGTGCTGCACAGTTGCTGAAACCTTAAAGGAAAACATGATGTCACATTCAAGAGTAGAAAGCAAGGGGATACTGAGCAGTTTTGAAAGACTCAGAGACCGTGAGATGGGGAGGAATGAAACCATCAAGGATCCATGTCCTCTTAGAATTTGGAGGGATGGCAGAGATCACCTGTGAAACTACATCACAAAAATTCAGATGCCTCACCTCCAGGACTCTAACAAGCAAAGAAGAAAGCCATTTGTTTCTTGCCTGGGTGTTGGACAGAATGTTGGAATAGCGGAGCTCATCTGCACACAGAAGCCTGGTTTTGGGGTCTCTCTAGTATCCTGGTGGATTGATAGCACTTCAAAGGGCCAACCTCATTCAAAAATACAACAAACAGATGGCGAATTCCACAGTCAGCCGAAGCAATGAGGGCATTAAAATAAACCACAGTCTCCCCGATGGCTCTTGTTTTGACAGGTGTCTGACTCAGGTGTCTGTGTTTCCTAAGCAATGTCTCTCTGTTCCTATGCGCAGGCAGCCCTCACCCCTTTATGAGTATCTATACCACCATAGTGTTTACTATACATAAGACAATCACAACCATTAAACCGTCTCTAATCCTTTCCCCTTGGGGTTATATAAATTATTTGTTTACCCTGCAAGTGCATGAAAATTTTATAGGCACAATCTAGGATTGCATCTATCCAGCTTTCCTCTCAAATATATCTCCCATAAATATTCAGACTCAGTGTAACTGCACTGTAAGCCCTGTCTATCACTGGCACATAACTCACACTGCCTCTAAGACCCACTTTGTAATGAAGACAATATAATGACCACATTCTCATTCTCTCTGCTTTAGCTACCTCTTCCCCTTATGGAAGAGGGCATAGAAACCTGGCAGATGGGGTCTCAGAAATCCATCTGTCATATTGTCTGATACATCTGCATCCTGGTTATATTTATAAATTTATTCATACAATGAAATTGTGTCTAGAGAAGGTGTGGAGCACCAAAATCTTGAAGCACGAAGGCAAACTCATGACTCCATAGGACCTCATATTCAGAAGAAAATGAATCACGTCAGTGCTACTTATTTCTCTGTATGGTCCTTCTGAATTCCCATTGGGAATGCTGGGCCACATCCAGAACAGCCAAGGACACACATGCTAGCTGGGTGTAGACAAAAATGGACCCCTTACATACCACTGGTAGAAAGGCAAACTAGGGAAAGCAATATAGAAATTGAGGTTTCTCAAAACAATGAAAATTAAACCTACCTTATGACCCAGTTATACCATTCCTGGATATATACCTGAAGAACTCTAAAATTCACCAAGATACCTTATTGAATAACAAAGAACTGAATAAAACTACAGTGTAGTTTGTATACACAGTAGGACTTCTTTTGCCATAAAGAAGAAGGAATTTATATCTTTTTCAGGAAAACAAGAAACAATCGAGCTAATTAAGCTACTGTCAGAAACCATTCTTTTCTTCTAATTTGTGGTTATAAGAATATCTATGCATATATATATATATATATACATATATATATATACATATATACATATATATACACACATATATGTATACATTCATGCATTTATATATAACATGAAAGTAGAGAGAAATGTAGGAGAAAGAAAAGGACTGATGAGAGGTGAGAAGGAAGTAGAGGGGTGAATATGCTCAATCTAAGTGTATATTTGCTTGAAATTAAAAAAAAAACTAGCCTCTAAAAATAAAAATAAGTCATCCCATACAGTGGAATGTACCACCAAGAAAATCATATTAAACGAAAGGAGCAGTGACTGGGGTAGGGAACACCAGTCTAGAGAGGGTGTGAAGGAAACACTGTTGGCAACATGTCCTTCTAAACAAGACCTGTATTAATGACACCATCAGCTAGCCTGCCCAGGTGAACAGAAGAAACCTCATAGGGTCACATCCATAGCTATCAAGAGCTATACACAAGTATTTGCTGCAGAGAAGAAAGGGACGATCAGTGTCCTCCAAGGACAAGCATTCAATGAACTATTCAATGTCAAGTAGTGTGTTTTAAACACACATCCATAAGAACAACACTAAATAGGCTCAGAAGGTTACACACACACACACACACACACACACACACACCACACCACACCACACCACACCACACCACATCACATCACATCACATCACATCACATCACATCACATCACATCACATCACATGCATGCATACATGTAACAATAATAGTTAAAAAGAGGAAATAAAAAATTTAAGATGGGAATATGGACAGAAACAGGAGGGTTTGGGGGAGAAGGTTAGATATGGTATGACTGTGGTAGCTATGTAGGAAATTCTCAAAAGAAATTTTAAAACTATTCTTTTTATTAAGAGCCCCTGTTGAGGAAACAGGGCACAGGGTCTTAGACGTGGTGAGATAAGCCAGGCCACCATTTGAGGGAACACCACTGAGAGAGGGCAAGGCAAGCAAGGAATCTAGAGATAAGAATAAGAATCAGGAAGGTTGAAGCAGACAGAGCTACTGTCAGAACCGAGACCAGCGGGAGTAGTCAAGGTCCTTCAAGTTTAGCAACATCATGGGTGAATTCTATCTCAGTGTGATTGTCCACTGAGAGCTGGGATACTCAGACAAGCATTATTCTCCATTTCTGCAAGGGGGTTTCTAGCTTGATTAATATTTAAATTGCTAGACTGAGTGAAACTGCACTTCTCTGTGCTGTGAGTGGGATCAAGTCCAATGCATTGAAGAACTTACTTGAAGATTAATTAGGATAGATGTCGCCAAACTTTTGAACTGTGAGAGTATAGTTGTTGTTGATTATGATGATGTTGTTGTTGTTGTTGTTTTCTTTGGGTTCAGCTAAAATACAGCTTTCTGAGTCGGGAGCTTTTCAGCCTTTGGAAAGATATTCAACAGTTTTTTTGATTCTGAAACTTTCTGACAGAAACCAGACTACCACCATCCAGTCTCTTCTGAGATCTGAACTCACTAACAAACCTTTCATTTCCTGAGATTAGCTTCCATGAGCACATACACCATTTCCTGTTAACATTAACTTTCTGGGCTGGAGAGATGGCTCAGAGGTTAAGAGCACCGACTGCTCTTACAGAGAACCTGAGTTCAATTCCCAGCAACCACATGGTGGCTCACAAGCATCTGTAGTGGGATCTGATGTCTGCTTCTGGTATGTCTGAGGAGAGCAACAGTGTACTTGCATACATGAAAGAAAGAAATAAAGAGAGAAAGAAAGAAAGAAAGAAAGAAAGAAAGAGAGAGAGAGAGAGAGAGAGAGAGAGAGAGAGAGAAAGGAAGGAAGGAAGGAAGGAAGGAAGGAAGGAAGGAAGGAAGGAAGGAAGGAAGGAAGGAAGGAAGGAAGGAGTCTTTTTTTAAAAAAACATTAACTTTCCATATAAGTTACTTTTTTATAGCACTGACTAAAAGATGCACTCAGGCAAATATGGCCTCCTTCATACTTGAAGAGACTGTTGTTCATTTAGAGTTCTCTGAAGATGCAGGAAGCAGGTAGAATCTAAGTGGGCAGCTAAGATGCTGTTGTAATGATGTCGATAAACACTAACAAGAGACCTTTAATAGGGATGGAGTTAGTCAGCTCATGAGAATCTGATGATGGGGAGATGGCTACAAGGCTTTTCTTCCCAGGCTCAAACTGGAGGGATAATTGTCAGCTTCAGAGACAAACTTGGGATAGGTTGGTTTATAGGAGAACCAGACTTCAACTTTGAAGCAATTTTAGTATGTTTACTAGAGAAGAAAGTAGGAGGGACTGGATGGTCAAACAGATTAATGAGAAGTTCACGGAGAAATAGGGGATATAGAGTAGAAATCATCAAACAGTATTTAGTCTGGCCAACTAGAGAAGACCACTTGACAAGCTAATGTAAAGACGTCTTTAGAAATGGAGGGTCTACCTAGCATGACAGATGAAGGCTATTCCATCATTCAGAGCCCCTCACTCAGCCTAGTCTAGAACACACTCAATAAGCTATAGCAGCTACATTGAATTGAAAGCTTTTCTGCTCGATAATTGCTACCAAAACACCACCATCTCTTCAAACTATTCATTTCTACCATGAGGCAAATAAAGTTATTTAAGTATGTGAAAGATATGCACATTATAATTTTCCTATATAATTTTTACTTCTGGGTCTTTGATTCGATTGAATCAACCAACTTGTCTGTTTGTTGTTGTTGTTGCTTTTATGCCACTTGTCATGCAGTTATAATTACTGCTGCTCTGTAGTACAACTTGAAATTAAGGATGGTAATACCTCCACAAGTTCTTTTATTGTACAGGATTGTTTTAGCTATCCTAGGTTTTTTTTTCCCATGTAAAGCTGAGTATTTTTCTTTCAAGATTCGTAAACAAGAAAATGTGTTGGAATTTTGATGGGAACTGCATTGAATCTGTAGATTGCTTTTGGTAAGATGGCCATTTTCACTATGTTAATCCTACTGAACCATGAGCATGGGAAATCTTTTCATCTTCTGATATCTTCTTCAATTTCTTCCTTCACTTGATTAGCTACACTAAGATATTTTATATTATTTGTGGGTATTGTGAGTGATGTTGATTCTCTAACTTCTTTCTTGGCCTGATTGTCATTTGTATAAAGGAGGACCAGTGATTATTTTTTAGTTAATTTTGTATCCAGCCAATTTGCTGAAGGTGTTTATCAGCTGTAGAAGTTCTCTGGTAGAATTTTTGGGGTCAGTTACATATACTATCATATCATCTGTGAATAGTGATATTTTGACTTCTTCCTTTCCAGTTTGTATCACCTTGATCTCATTTAGTGGTTTTTATTGATCTAGCTAGAACTTCAAGTCCTATATTGAATAGACAAGGAGAGAGTGGATAGCCTTGTCCCTGATTTTAGTGGAATTGCTTTAAGTTTCTCTCCATTTAATTTGATGTTGGCTATAGGCTTGCTGCACATTACTTTTATGATCTTTAGGCATATGCCTAGTATTCCTGATCTCGCCAAGTCTTTTATCATGAAGGGGTATTGGATTTTGTCAAGGGCTTTTTCAGCATCTAATAAGATTATCATGTGGTTGTTTTTCTTTCAGTTTTTTTATATGGTGATTACATTGATGGGTTTTAATGAGTTGAACTACCCCTTCATCTCTGGGACGAAGCCGACTTGATCATGGTGGATGATGTTCTTGATGTGTTCTTGGATTCGGTTTATGGGTATCTTACTGAGGTTTTTACCTAAAAGTTCATACAGGAGATGGGTCTGAAATCCTCTCTTTGTTGAGTCTTTGCATAGTTTAGGTATCAGGCTGACTTGCAGAACAGGAAAAAAAATCACCTTTTATATAATAGAAACTTTTATAGCTTGACTCAAGATACTCATCTCATATATTTTATCTTGATCCAGAATAATTTGTTTCAGTCTTATTAGCTATATAGAATACCTCTCTATTTAGCAAACTTTTAAATACTGTGATATGCATTACAATGTTCCTATACATTATAGATACATTGTTAATGTGAAACTAGCTACGCATGCAGATAAATTTAACAGCATCCTAATATACAGAAACTCAAACTACAAATATATATACTCTTCTTTATGCACCAGAGACTGTATTATAATTTAGAATGGCAAATACGATTATGATATGGAAATATGCAATTTTAAACTTTTACTGATTTTATAAAACCAACTCAATAAAGTTTTTCTCCTTTTACTTCTCAAAGACAGACATGAGATTATTTAAGGGAGGAACTACAAAATAATGAACGCAAAGATACTAAAACTTGGAAACTAATTATACCATTGTATATATACCATATATTTTTAATATACCATATATATAAAATGTGTATATACATATACAAATACATATATATACACATATACATATATTGTATACCATATATACCATAAAAACTGACCTCCTAGGACAACATTTTTTATAGTTATAAAATACTAATATTGGAATGAGTGCTAAAGTTCCTAAAGTTATTAATATTGTGATTGAATGGGCATTAGTGAAATATGCATTTGTGCCTACTTTTAATTCACCTCTGAGAGAAAGAATTTATTATGAGAAAACTTTCATTAACCACATCTTATCATGTTAAAAAAGACTGACATAGAAAGGCTCCAGAATATTGTCAGTAACTAACTGGGCAGCCACATGGCATCTTAGTAACACACACTACAAGTCTAACATTTGCACAAAAGCTACATGTTATATATAAGTAGTTTTGCTGTGCTTTAGAGGAAATGAAATATTCTGTTTTGCATTGACTCTCAACACATTGGATCTGACATGCTTTGATTTCACTTTTATATACATGCACTTTTTTCTTTTTTTTTTTTTTTTTTTTTTTTTTTTTGCTTTATCTTGATACCCAGTACCTTAGTATCAATTCTCAATCATCGGAGAATGTGTAAAATTAAGAGATTAATGTAAGAAGTCTATTACTACATTGCTCACACACAAGAGCCAATGAGTTTAGATGACTCCCGTGGTCACTAGGCTAATTAACTGTGGGACTTAGCCTGAACCTCAGAACTGCTGCCTGCCAGGCCAAGGATTTGTGCTTCTAAACCTAACGGATATTCTTCATAGCATTTATAATCCTGTGGAGATGAATAAACCTTCCCTTGACTGTCAGGTTTCTGAAGGAGATTAGTCCTGAACTCTGGTCTTCCCAGGAGCTCAGAACAGTGAACAGGATCCATCAGAGTTGCTCAGCATGCTGTTCTTTCAACATTATTTAAGAAACATCCTTTTGCTTTCTTACCTGTCATGATGGGTGCACAATAGGTATTATTTTAATAATATGCAGCTGGATACTTAATTAAATAAAATAAGCTACAATGTTTGAAGGACTTGTTTAACGTTATAAAATATAAATCTGTGCTTTATGCATCTCTGCCACAGTTGTCAGTTTCTGCTCCTTTTCTACTAGAGTCATTTAAATGATCAGCCTTCATGTGTAACAAATATCTCAGCTTGGAAACTTAAAAGAAAAAACAAATCAATAAAGAAGAGCTAGTTAAGTAGAAGTGTAGCAGCATCATAGACACTTTTGTTAGCTCTGTCAAGGCCATAGTCATGTGTGGTGGCCAATGCTTTTACTCTCAGAACTTAGGCAGCAGAGCTAGGCAGAGCTCTAAGTTCCTGACCAGCCAGCGATACATAAGGGGACCTTGTCAAAAACAATGCATGTGTATTAGCCCTTATTTTTTTCTTTTCTTTTTTTTATATTGACATTTTTTATTGGATATTTTCTTTATTTACATTTCGAATGTTATCCCCTTTCCTGGTTTTCCCTCTGAAAACCCCCTATTGCCTCCCCCTCCCCCTGCTCACCAACCCACCCACTCCCTCTTCCTGGCCCTGGCATTTCCCTATACTAGGGCACAGAACCTGCAGGGATTGTTCAACATACAGAAATCCATCAACGTAATCCACTATATAAACAAACTCAAAGAATAAAACCACATGATCATCTCATTAGATGCTGAGAAAGCATTTGACAAAATTATTTTTTTTCTTTTCTTACATTTATTTATTTTCTTTGGGCATAAGTGTGTGGGCATACATGCCATGGTACCCATGTGGAAGCCAGAGGACAACTTGCAAAAGTCTTCTTCCCCCATACGGATTTTTGGGGATCAAACTCAGTTGATCAAAGACTCATTGTTTGGGCTGAGGTGTCCAGGTACCTTTGCCCACTGAGATCCTTCACTTCAACACTTGACTTTTTTTTTTTTTTTTTTTTTTTTTTGGTTTTTTTGGTTTTTGGTTTTTTTGGTTTTTGGTTTTTTTTTTTTTTTTTATTACTTATTTTCCTCAATGACGTTTCCAATGCTATCCCAAAAGTCCCTCATACCCTCCCCCCCCCAACTTCCCTACCCACCCACTCTCATTTTTTTGGCCCTGGCGTTCCCCTGTACTGGGGCATATAAAGTTTGTGTGTCCAATGGGCCTCTCTTTCCAGTGATGGCCGACCAGGCCATCTTTTGATACATATATAGCTAGAGTCAAGAGCTCCGGGGTACTGGTTAGTTCATAATGTTGCACCTACAGGGTTGCAGATCTCTTTAGCTCCTTGGATACTTTCTCTAGCTCCTCCATCGGGGGCCCTGTGATCCATCCAATAGCTGACTATGAGCATCCACTTATGTGTTTGCTAGGCCCCTGCCTAGTCTCACAAGAGACAGCTATATCTGGGTCCTTTCAGCAAAATCTTGCTAGTGTATGCAGTGGTGTCAGCGTTTGGAAGCTGATTATGGGGTGGATCCCTAGATAAGGCAGTCTCTAGATGGTCCATCCTTTTGTCGCAGCTCCAAACTTTGTCTCTGTAACTCCTTCCATGGGTGTTTTGTTCCCAATTCTAAGAAGGGGCACAGTGTCCACACTTTGGTCTTCATTATTCTAGAGTTTCATGCATTTGGCAAATTGTATCTTATATCTTGGGTATACTAAGTTTTGGGCTAGTATCCACTTATCAGTGAGTACATATTGTGTGAGTTCCTTTGTGATTGGGTTACCTCGCTCAGGATGATGCCCTCCAGGTCCATCCATTTGCCTAGGAATTTCATAAATTCGTTCTTTTTAATAGCTGAGTAGTACTCCATTGTGAAAATGTACCACATTTTCTGTATCCATTCCTCTGTTGAGGGGCATCTGGGTTCTTTCCAGCTTCTGGCTATTATAAATAAGGCTGCTATGAACATAGTGGAGCATGTGTCCTTCATACCGTTTGGGACATCTTCTGGATATATGCCCAGAAGAGGTATTGCTGGATCCTCAGGTAGCACTTGATTTTAAGTGCTCCTCTGGTTCCCTAAAGCCCCATAGAGAAGGTGCGTTGTGTTACATTTCTACTAAAGCACCCACAGAAAGTCACTGATTGTTGCCCAACCAATGGAAAGATGAAATTCCTTAACTGAATTCCACTCTGCCATTTGTAAATCGGAGATGACACCATTGTGCAGGTGAACTGAACAATCCACACCAGCGTTAGTGTTTATGTCCTGGGTGCCATTCTCTATGGGTGTAACTTGGCCTTAGAGGATGAAAATCCAGACCAGCTAAAGCCACGATGCCTTGTCTCTTTTGTGTTCTGTGAGATGCCTGTTCTAGCCATGCCCATCAGTGGGAACACATCAAGAGTATCAGTAGACAAAATAAACACAACGCTCTGAACATGAGCTACGATTCAGCCCTGTCTTTTTGAAGTCAATATTTTTGAGCGTGGAAATGTGCATTTACATTTCAAAAGAGTAGTTCAGATTCTCCTTCTCCGTCTCTCCACACTCCCACCACACACCAATTTCTCACTGTTGGAAATCAAGCCAAGGCATTATCAAACAGTCTTTTAATTCTGTAAGAAGAGTGACACGCTTTAAAATAGTCTGCAGTTTGGGATTTGAAAGTTAATATGTAGTACCTGTACTCACTAAGAACTGAATCTCCTCAATAAAGTGAAAATATTGAGAGTTTATGATAACAATGGTCATTAACGGTTCTCCCTAACAGGCTTCTGTATTCAGGATTTTTATATCAAAGAACTTAAAACATGGAGGGTAGAGAAAACCCCAGATTCACTTGATATTATGTCACATAGGATCCTAATAGTTAATATATTTATATTTTATTATTTTATATTATATCGGATTGGTTGCTGGGTAGCTAGGTGGATAGATGGTACCACATAGATACACAGGTGATGATGAATACATAAAAGATAAAAATCTACAGGTCCTCATACAAAGGGACACAAGAAAAGATGAAGAGCTGCAAAGGAAATGGCTGCAAGAGTCTACCTGGTGCTTCCGGATGCAGGAGTCGATGCAGCGTTGCCATGGTGTTCAGGGGGAAATGGAAAGTAAATAAATACATCCTGTGTTAGGTTAATAGAACTGCAATTATATTCTGCCTGATATTTTCTTTGTCACATCCTCAAACGCTGGAGAAAGAATGAATAGTGGCTGCAAGGGCCCCTGATGTAGTTAACGTCAGAAGACCAGAGAATTGGGGTAACGACTACAAAAGACAAGCTGTGACCAAATTGGAGATAATTTTAAGCATAAATAAAAGCATTTATTCCCACTTACTCTGAAAGAAGGCTGATGAAAAAGAAGAGTAGGGACAGGGTATTGTCCCTGAAATAAGTAGGAGTCCATTTTGTATCAAGCCTGTTTGTCAGATTTAATAATCAAGTATATAATGCCTGGGGTTACTGACATTTCTGAAGTAATAGGAGCCAAACACCACACTTGAACCTCAAAGCAATGTTGCTATTTAGTATCTGTTGTAACTGTTATTACCAGTTAATTGTTCAAAGTTGATGTAAAAGATTAAGTGTCTATGACCATTTCATAACTCCACATTTTCCTCTTAATATTACCATCCAGTTGACATTTTGTAATTGCGATAAAAGAGTTTAAATGCTCTTACTAGAATTTGCCATGGCAGTGTCCCAAGTAAGCAGTGTGCTGCCCAGTTTGGCTAGACAAGTAGGCCACGTTTCAGCTCAATTTCCACCCCCCCAAATTTCATAGTAAGAACATTTGGTGTCTCCTGTAAACTGACAATCCAGTTTGTAAGAGATGCATTATGCAAATGAGGAAATTAGCAGCAAACTACTTCAGATGTTAGTCATTACTACTTATTCTTCACTCCAGATTTGCAAAAACATAATAAGGCAGTAAATTCGACCAACGGATGCTCTGTTACTACCATTAATGGACAATATTTTATTGTAATGTTAAATTTACTGCAAAACATGGGAATTTACAAGAGCATACATTTCCCTACACAATCTAATATAATTCAATTTCCCTGGTTCTACGAGGAGAAGAAATAAAGGCAAATATGTCTCATACATATTTGAGCTGTAACGCTTCGAGTTTATTAAATATTCGGTCAGGTTCAACATCACCCCAAGAGCTGAGAACCAATTTCGCATCCCTCAATGGAAAACTGAGCCATTCTCATTCTTTACAATATTTGGTGAACATTGAAAGCTTCGCACAAGCTTTCCCTGCTCAATCTAATGCCAGCATCTCGCCTCTGTTCACTGATTGTTCCTGTTGTTACCTCACACAATAAAGCCCAACTGCCACTGAAGAGGTAATAGGTACACGAGAAGTCATTTGTGTAAATATGTATCTCAGTTTCCCCTTATTAACATAACCTCGTTTATGCTTTTCATTGGCGAGTCTCTTTAACAACTACTTTCTCTGGTTAAAAATCAACCACTAAGTCCCCAGTGTACTTTAACTGCCTGCACTGTACAGCCATAACGACCCAGAGGGAGCCACATCTGTCATCTGGCTGAACTATCATGAACCGAAGACAGAGGCTAACACCTGACTTCCCACATTCAGAAACATACTTTAGACATGGATTTGGTTTGTTTGTTTCGATTGATGGCGTTTTCAATTCATTTGCTCATTTGTTTATTTCCTTTGACAGACAAAGTACATTTGTAAAATCGTTGGCGGGATACACATGGCCAGTATGGGAAACGGCCAGCAGAGCTGGTTCTCTTATTATTGAGAATCACAGGCTTAAGCTACGGCTTTCCTTTACACAAAGACTTAGCTCAGTTCTGCATATTATTATGTTCAGTTCATATGGAATCTGAAACCTCATTCTACCAAGTCTTTTATGTCAGGCATTGTGTTATAAATTCAAAAAGCAAACCCATCCTTCTAGTGGAAGGAGGATAGATAATTTTCTACTCCCCCAATTGAAAATTTTCCAAAAAAAAAAAAATCTTCCAGGTTCAGGGCTTTTAATTCTCCTAATGAGAAACATCTATTGCCTTCAGTCTTGGTATTTAATATACCAGAAAAGGCTATGCGATCCCAGGTTCAAACAGAGGCACATGGCTTTTATTTCTTTTTTTATGAACATGTAGAAACTATTTGGACATTTGTTTCAGTGGCTAAGAGCACTTACTGCTCTTGCAAAAGGACCTGGGTTCAGTTACCAGCATTCAAATGGAGACTCACAACCATCTATAACTCTAATTCCAGAGTATTTGGTACCTCTCTTGACCTCCTTGGGCTCCTGCATGCATACATACATACACACACACACACACACACACACACACACACACACACACACAATAAATAAATATTTAAATAATCTTTTAATATCACTGTTTAGACATATCTGTCAGGCTAACTGAACACAAATGATTATCTCTGTATAGGAAATAGGGCATAGAATCTTTTCAAATGCTGTCATTTTAGACTTTATTCCAAATTCTTTTAAATCATTTTAATCATTCCAAGATGTCGTATAATTTCTCACTTTTTTTTTTCTTTTAGATTCTATGCCAAACTGAGACAGGATTAAGTATTTAGACAAAATAAATATTATAAGACATGGGCCTAAAACATTGCTTTCCTCGGTTACTGTTTTATCTACCCTGTTATATCTGCTACATACAGACCAAGTATGAAGAAACCAAAGGAGTAGCTTTCTCCCCTTATTTAGGCCCAAAGAGGGTAAGAATGATTGCCAGTCTCGGTTTCATCTGTACAATGCACAGTTGTATGGGCAAAACCAGTGAGGGGGATTGTGTTCATGTTGTTCTAATTAGCAAAAGGAACATGGAGAACATTCAGTCTCTTGAGGATTGAAAAACTTGAGAGCTGTGAGGATACATTTGCTCAGAGGGAGCCGGCCCTTCACATTGTTGGGTTATTTTTCTTGAGGAGAATAATGTTTTGCTACATTGCCATCAGTCAGTCTGTCCTTGCTGGTATCTTCTAAGGGCAAGCAGGCATAGAAATGAAGGGGGCTGTTTGGTGTCACCTACGAAGCATTTGATCACTAGCTAAGAAACATGGCTTTGCCGCCACACATGTGAAGTCTTTTTATTTTTAAGTTCAAATTGTGAAAACTTTATACGTTTCTGGGAGGAAATGCAGACTTTAAAAGGACAATTCACCAATTAAAAATTACTTCACTGAAAATATATCAACTAAGAAATAGGCACGCTTGTTTAAAACTAGACTTCAGCAGCTAGTTGTGTGGCACATGCATTTCAAGCACCATGTCTTGATAGGAAAGAAATGCAGCCTTCTGATGAACAATCAGACAAAAATCCAGAAAGTCCAATATTTCCCAAGAAATGAGTATGGTAAGCCAGGGTTCTTTCGGTCAAGCAAAAAGAAAGTGTCAAAATTCTATTAGAAAACAATTCCTAATTGGTTAATTCATTCATGTGTTTGTTGCAGTGCCAAGAAATTGCAGCTAGGGCCTCTCCCATGCTGGACAAACACTCTCCCACAACTATGTAGCCCTATCTGTCTTATTCACCTTAATTTGAAACAGGGTCTCAACTGGTTTGCACAGGCTAAACTTGAACTCAATTTGTGGTCCAGGCAAGCACTGACCTTGCTATCCCCTCTTCAGTCTCTCAGACACACAAGTACCTGGCCTGCAGGTATTCTAACAGGCCTGGCTTCCAACAGCCTTCCTCCTCCTTTGTTCCTTTTCTTTCTCCCTTTTGCTTCTTACTCTTCCTCCTCTCTTTCTTTTCTTTCTTTTCCTTTTTTTTTCTCTCTTTACTGGTTTTCTGGCTTTCTGAAACAGACTCTTAAGCAGCCTAGGCTGGCCTTGACCTATCTCTGTAACCAACAAAGATCCCAAACTCCTTCATCTTCCTATCTTGACTTTCTTACTTGTCTTTATTATAGACATTCCCCTGCTGTGAACCTTTCTGCTTGGCATAAGTTATCCATAAAGATACAGGTAATGGAATATTCTTTTGAACACTTGTGCTTGAAAAACATGCAGGACAGTGGACCAAACTAAGAACAAAAATTTCTATGAAAGTTTTTAAAAGAAAAGGGACAGATGAGCAACATTAAGTGAAGAGTCATCAATGAAGTGTTTTCTCTGCCTTGCACTCTTCCCATTGTCAGATAGAAGGGTTCAACTACAACCAAGGATTCTGAAATAACCACAGATCCTGCAGAGCTTATGAGAATCAACTTTGACTGCATGATCATTCCATCACTCTCTATGAAAAGTTTAATATGAATATCTCTGGTTCTGTCAAATTGGTCTTTACTCACATCAAACAAAAACAATTTCTCAATAAATTTTGTGTACAACTGAAGCCCTCTGTACACTAGCACTCCATGAGGCTCAAGTGCCCTGTGTTGGAAACACTGCCAGTCAAGTTGGTTTTGTACTATGAAAATGTGAACAGATTTAGAACCAAGTCCTTCTGTGATGCATTCTTCCAATCCTATCTGACAGATAAGCTCCTACCTAACTCACAAGTCCTAGTCCCCATGACTCTTCATTTACTAGAGAAGCATTTTCCTGCTTTCCATTCTTCACACATATTATCTCACTTAATCCCCACAGCGGGTGTCATTAACCATACTTTATGTATCAGCAGGCAAGAGCAAGAGAGGTTAAAATGCTCCCAATTCTCACAGCTGCTAACTATCAATAGTAAGACTCTAATCAAATTCTTTCTCTTCTGAGCTCAGAATCTTAATCCCTGTTCTCGGTTTTCTCCCAAGTTTACATAATTTAAGACTCTTCTTTCTCCTTTTCAAACCATCCTTTCCCATTCAAGACATAATCCTGGTCAAAGGGTCTGGATTTAGATTTGGCCATGTCTTTCTCTCCCCTGTATTATTTCCTTTCACGTAATCAGAAAAACAAAAGCCAATTCTTAACGAGGAAAAGTTCCAACTCCTCCTTCAAGTCTCCCTTTGAACATGCTCCTTGCCTTGACTGGGTTTCTACCATCCATTTCTGGGTGTCTGTGAATCTGTGTTTTCTGTCCCTTTGGGGCTTCTTCGTGGAAGGGTAGATTAGCTCATAAAAACTAGATGCCAGGTGCCCAAACTAGATTACACATGCTAGCATTTTGAGGCAGCATGAAAAGTTGTCAGATACTTGTTTGGTATCAAACTTTTGTGTGGATGATTCCCAGGCTGAAGAGTCTAAAGAAGGTGGCTGGAGAGTTCTGATGATTTTGAAGTCAGACAGTATGAGGGGCCATGTAGTCCAGAACTAAGTGTGTGTTACCATGGCTGCTATGCTCAGCAGCTGCCTGTGGGAGTCCTGGAGAACATGGTGGAGGCAGTATCATGGCAAAGCACTGCAGAGCACATCAGCTGGAAATCCTGTTCAAATACTGTCCTTAAAACTGAAGGACCTTCCAGTGGTATTTATGTGGTTACAAAACAAAACAAACAAACAAACAAACAAACCCAGCTCCAAACAGTGCCACTTACAAACACTCACATCAAGAAAGTGACTAAACCTCTTTATAATATTTTTCAAGGATGCCACGCTTGTGGGTAATAAATTGAACAAATATATGAACATGCCTATAGTACTTAATGTCTCATCTCAAACCATCAGACCAGATTGTCAAACTGAGGTCTTTTAACTCTTCATTGAGTCTATGTGTCTACCTACCTACCTATCTCTACATCTACTTATCTATATAAATATTCAACATCTCCTCTAATCCTTGAAGTACATGACACTGAGTAAGGTGACAATGTAATCACTTCCAAATAACAAAATTGTACACTATACTTGCCCTGTTCCATATACATCACACACACACACACACACACACACACACATATATATGTGTGTATATACATTCATATACATAATGTATATGCATAATGTATAATTTATATATGCATGTATATGTGCATATATATAATTGATGTGTGTATATCTATGTGTCTGTGTGCCTGTGTCTGTATGGTGTTGGGAAGGGTGGGGATAGGTAACCTTCATTTTCAACTTGAGTAGATTTAGAATCACCTAGCAGACACACACCTCTAAGTGTGGTTTCATTGGGAGGGAAGACACATGCTGAATGTGGGCAGCATTCTTGATGGCCTGAGGTCCTCAGCTGACTACCAGAAGATGAAGTAAGCTCGCCACCAGCACTTACCGCTCTCTACTTTCCAAGTATTGATTCACTGTAACCAGTCACTTCGTGGATACAATATAACCAGCCACTTCATGGATACAATGTAGCCTGCCAATTCCTGGATACAAGGTGACCAGCCACTCCATGCCGTGCCACCACACTTTCCCTGCTATAGTCAGCTGATACCTTTCTTTAGCCATAAACCAGAGTAAATCCTCTGTCCCCTACATTACCTCTTGCCAGGAACATGAAGTGCAGCTACACCAATATATAAGGAACACTTCTCTCCACAGCACTTATTAATAGAACCTCCTTTCAGTTTCTCTGTTTAGAAACCTAAAAGCATTTGTAGTAAATTTCATGGTTTTATCTTTAAATGGAATTCCTCCTGGTCTATACTAAGCTACAGAATTAGTTTCATTTCTTCCCCCCACGGAGATATTTATATACATTAAGAGAGTAAACCAAAGGTTTTCAACCTCTAGGTCATGACCCCAACAGGGGTCACATACCAGATATCCTGCATGTCAGATATTTGCGTTATGGTTCAGAACAGTAGCAAAATTGCAGTTATGAAGTAGCATTAAAATAATTGTATAGTTGGGGGTCGCCATTCCATGAGGACCTGTATTAAAGGGCTGCAACATTAGAGAGGATGAGAACCAGTGTAATAGACTGATAAGACTATGTCTTAGAACCAAACACAAAAGAATAATAACATGACTTTGGTGTTTCGTTCATTCGTATATTCACTCAATAATCATTTGATACTTTATGCTGGCTTCCATGCTAGAGATGCTGAAGTAGATTTTGCTTGTTGACTTCATTCCTCTTGTACTGTAGCAAAGATCACATATTTGAATGTGGTAACTACACAGTACTTGAAGAACAAATTAAGAGCATGATGAGAATATACCAGAGGAAGACATGGATGCAAGAGGAACCTGCATGGCTTCCTGAACAACATGATGCTAAGCCCTAATGAATGAGAAGTTTAGAAGATGAAGATAGGAAAGGGTCTTCCAAACAGAGGAATATTCAAGAACAGTGGACCACCAAGGACAGTGGTAGAGAGAAGAGACTGATAGATGCTTCGTAGTAATATAATACAAGGGGAAAGGAACAAGTTGTAAAGCTGGAGATAATAGGGTCATAATCATAATGGATACATAACTCTCCCAAAAAATATAGCTGAAAAATAAACCTAGCAGCTATTCAAGGAATAATCTTATCACACTTAGCAAATTATCATTGTTTCTTTGTCCTACTTGCTATTTATCACTGACTTAAGAAATTAATAAAATAAAAAAGAAATTAATAAAATAATAGAGGAGAGGAATGGAAGAAGTAGTGAAAGAAAGGAAGAAAGGGAAACAGAAGGGAGAAGGAAAGAGAGAAGAGAGGATAAAAGAGGCAGGATAGGAGGGGATAGGAGGAAAGGATGGATGAGAGCGGAGGGAAGGGAAGGGAGAGGAGAGAAAAAAGAATAAATATGTACTAAAACAGGGAAATTATAAGACAGTCCATTGCAAGTCATTCAGGAATATTCAAATACCAATGTCAATCAGGCCTTCCTGTCAACATTACTTGTTCTAAGCCTTGGCTGATTCTATCTATCTAAATACTCAACACCTACTTTCGTCACTACACTATATAGAAGATGGCATTCAGTAAGGTGACGATGTAATAGTAGCTTTGGGGCACTGTGCTGGTCCCATATCACAGACCAGAAGATTAGAATGGCATTTGATCCACAAGCATTGAGGTATTCTCAGCAGCATCTATCTCAATGCCTGAGGCATAGCACGGAACGTAATGCAAGTATTTAGGAGAAGGAATGATTGAAGTAGCAACTAGCTCCTGGAGATCATCACTGCTGAGAAACCGTACGGATCAGAAGAACCCTCACAGCATCAAAGGACATTCAGAGTTTTACCTTCAGCCCTAAAACTGAGCAGTTGTTCTGCTGTGTGCCTGGAGGATTCCATTTTGTGCCTATTGGCTGATTCTGAAAAATCCTAAAAGATTATATCAGACAGGACCAAGTTTTATAGATGATTAAACACTGTGCCTTCACTCTCTTACAGGAGTGGGATAACTCCATATAGTATACAGTAATTATTATCCTCCCCGTGGAAGGAAAGGAAATGCCTTTCCACTCTCCTTATTGTCCTTGGAAAAAGACCTGGACAGGTGGTCAAATGAGCCACAGACTAGCTACAGTCTGCATTCCTAAGATGTCCACATTGAAATTTTGTTAGAGAGAAAAGAAAATTCAAATTTGTAAACCTGAAAACCAAGATTGGGTTGCGAGAGACCAAATAAGAAAACATCAATGCTGGTGAGGTCAGGAGATCTTATAGGAAAGTAAATGAAAATGAGACAAGGAGCCTTCACCAAATGTCTCTATGTTTTGTTTTATTTTCAAAATCTGGTAAAACTAATAATCACCACTTTAGAATGTTTCTGTCTACTAAATACAATATGGACACCTTTTTGTATCATATATACTCATGGAAAACATTTTTTTAAAAAGTTGCAAAAATGTTGCCATTGAAACAGAAGAGAAAACCCACATCTCTCCCTGAGTGCCTTGGACAGAAGGTAAACATTGTAAAACCATTTCAAAACTCTGCTTTAAAAATGTTATTTCTGATAATATGACTTCTTGTGGTAAGCACTCCTTCTGATGTCTGTTTTCCTGTGAATAAGCAAATGGGCGGGAATTTGACTCCCTCACTGGCTGCTGTCTGGCTCTCCCTTGTTGCCCGGGCTGTCTTGAGCAAAGAAACTGTCAATCAAACAGCTGGCCAGGTTGACCATCATGTAGTTTGGCCATGTTGAACCCACTACAGATGCCCTGAAAACACACACACACACACACACACATACATACATACATACACACACATGCACACACTGCTCATGAATGTTTCTTCTCTTGAACATACAGTTAGAACTGGATTCTTTTACTTTCATGAGTCTTGATGATACTAGATGACCTTGTGACCATTTTAACCCCAAATGGGGAAGCCTAAAAGAACTATTACAACAGGAACAAAAGACACAGTGATGTAATTAGTACAGACAGAAACCTCCGTTTGCAAGCAAGGCACCTTGATTTGCAGGTGAAGTGTTCTGTGGTCTGTGAAAGCCTTCCTTTTCTTGATAAAAATACAACCCGGTTGTTTTGCTCAGTAAGTGGTCTGGGAGCCCCTCCCTGCACTGCCTCTCCGGGTGTTGAAGCATTTGGTACATTAGGTACAATAAGAGGCTTCTCTCTCAAGTGGCCTTTTCTTGTATACTTTTTATAGTGAGGGCCGGAGCTGGAGACACAGCGTCGAATGGCAAGAAAGCAGGGGCACCAGATCAGTAATGGCTGAGTGGCTGTAGGCTAACCTCCCCCGCTGTAGAAGAGGCAGCTGAACTGTTTGAGAGTGGCTGTGGCAGAAACAAAAGGGGAGCTGTAGAGTGGAGAGCATGGTCAGTGTAGACAAAGAATAGGAGGTCATAGCAGGCTGGAGAACAGAAACTACGGCCCCGGTCACTGGAAAAATCCCAGCAAGCTCCTGAGACACTGAAGGCATAGTTGTCGGATATTCTAGCCTGGGAACTGTAGCAGGCGGTCATGGCTGAGGAATCTTGACTTCCTAGGCTGTACCATACGTCTACATAGGACCTCCAGTGCATGGAGAGGTCTAACGCCAGAGGCCAACCACCAGAGTTGTAAAAGGAGTGGATGCCCCTGAAGCTTTCCCCACCTACCTGCCTAGGCTGCTCACTGCCCTCAAACACTGCCTGATGCAAAACCTACGGAAGACAGGCTCTCATCAGGCATCTTCTGGTCGACCTGTGACTATAAATTTAGTCCTTAAGCAAATCAAGAATGACTATGATTGTGCTCTGGTAAGGAGAAATATAAGAACATGAGATCAGAGGCATGGGAATGGGAAGAAGCAAGAAAAGGGAAACGATAGAAGGAAAGCCACCACACACCAAACAGGAGAGAGAAAGTAATTTATGATATTCTGTAATAATCTGAACCCTGGAGAGTTATTCTTGCCAGCATCGCTACTTACACCTCTAAGATCCGTAGAAAGGATTCTGTTTGCTTACATTGTTCTTTGAGGTGCCCCAAGACACGTGACTCTGTGGCACTCTCAATGTTCGTTCCTCCTCTGTAAAGACTTCAGACCAAGAAACCGGAAGATCTGGGACCTAATGTTCTTTTTTTTCCCCTATCTCCTTATTAGCCACCTAGTTTAAATAAGACATCCGCCAACTCTCTTCCTGATGTTTGTGTGGACCCTGGTACATTAGAACTTGGAGCAATGTCTTCTGGGTTTTTCTGAGCATCTCCTCACCACTAAATGGACTTAGTTCCAAAATGTAATGCATACCCAGAGATTTCTGTAGACAGAGTAGGATGCAGGGTTTCTGAGCAGGGACGCTGCTCTTGGAGACTTCTTTTGCACGGAAAGCATTGGTTTTCACCTGGATTGTGTTTCCTTGAGGAAGGCAGGCCTTCTAGGGCTTAGCTCCATTGCTATGGCTTGCCTCATGCATCATCGACCTGTGTCTACCGACATTTGAGAACCATCTGAGGAGTCAGTGATCCATGCTTCTTCTGTAGCAAGGACCCATTTGAAGAGAGGAGAGATGTGTGCCTAACACTATGTACCATTTAGTACCATTTACCCACCAGGCAGCTACTTATAATGCTTCTGGGGAAACAAGGTGGAATTGCCTTTTAAAAACATAAATTCAGATTCCCTTTTTCTGGCACAACAAGCAGCCTCAGGTTACTGAGTCTTAGAACTCAGTTTACAGGCACATCTTTGTATTCAGCATTATGGACTTTTGTCTTAAACTACAAGGGAGTTCCAGTCTTATACAACTTTTAGACCCTGCCAAGGAATGCAAGAAACTGGATTCTGGTTTTACACCCAAGCTTAACCCAGAGATGAAGAAAGTTTGCTTACAGTCCAGGACAGTAGTATAAATATCTATATGTAAAGTTTGGAGTTTGTAAGATTAAAAATTTGTCTTGATTAATGGGACTAGCATTTTAGATAACCTCACCCCTCCCCCATACAGAAAGTAATAGTAGATGAAGAAATACAGTTGAAGAAAGGAGCCAGGTTTTCTAAGTTCAAGAAAGAGGGAGCTGAAGTTTAGAGAAACTAAATGAAGACAGAACCACCGCCCCATGCTCCATGCCTTTGTTTTATTTCTCCTCTCTGCAAGCACACATTTTGAACTTAACGTTAAATTCAATCTGCCGCATTTTGGCTCTGTGTATCCGCTGGAGTACTTTTTTGTCCCTTAAAATCCAGATGCGTCTGGTAAATCTTTCAGAATACAATGAAACTCAGGATCCTGCTCACAGCAGCCCCAACCCCCCACTATAGAAACAAGGCACCGCGGCCATAGAAAACAAAAGACACTGCTAAACAGAACAGAACGCACAGTTTCACAAGCGTCCCTGTAATTCAAGATGTTTGTAGATTCTCTTGCTCCAGATCACGCTGCCACTATTCACAAAAAATTTAAACCTGCCGTTCATCATTCAGCTAGTCCGCTAGGGAGCAGAACAGAAGAATGGCCAGGAGCCAAAGGCCTTCCTTTTCCCCCATCAGTGTCAGAATCTAAGCAGAGCTGTCCTTTCTATACAGAGCCATTAGGGTTTCACCCAATTTAAGGAGCAACTGTGGTCAAGGCTGTCACAATTCCTCTGCCTTCTCCTACACCCAACCCTCTCATAAAGCAGGCTTGTCCTGGCTTTACCATGTGAAGTGCTCCATCAGGCTGTAAGGCCACAAAAACAATGGCTTGTCCTGAGATTCACTGGGGAGAACCCACTGCCAAAATCCAACACTGAGTCCCATCCTGTGAATCTATTACTACTGCATCCATGACTTCTCCGGGGGAAGACTCCAAGAAGCAAAATAATAGAAACAACAATGATGTTGAATGAAGTATAGTGCCACCTATGTTGGAGGAATATTCTATGCCCATTTCATAGAAACTTACAGAAGCCTAGTCAGCAAATTCCTCATATAAAAATGGTAGCCTCTAGAGTTTGAACCCACAGCAGTCTGGCTCTAACACTTATGTTCAATACTATGCAGACTCTTCCTACTCATGATAGTACTAGACTGATGCAAAGCAGAATAGAGCACCCAATGTCCACTGTCTTGGACTACAAATGAATCACCAGTAAAGACACTATAGAATTTTCTCATTTTAATAGAACAAGCAAAGATGCTATTTTTTCAAATCTCAACACACACCCTAAGATTTGTATGCCACAGTCCTTATACTGTCAATGTGCACTAGAAATAAAATGTAAATACATGATATCATTAATATAAGTCCATGAGAAATGAGAGCTTACCAGTGTTAGGGATTGGGTCTAACACTTTGAATTAATCCGGCCCCCAAAATCAGGAATCTACATGTCTAAATGCTGAAGGTCCTCCTCCCCAATTGGTTTTTCATGGATCAAAAAAGAGCTAACAGCCAATGGCTGGGCAGGTAGACTGAGGCAGGACTTTTAAGATTTGCTTGGATTGGGACTGGGAGAAAGGAAGGAAAGGGAGAATCACCATGACTCAGGAGAGAAGGATGAGACGTAAGAGCTGCAGGAGAGAAAGCCAACCAGCCATGTAAGAATTTGGGTACATGGCCAATGGCCACTTCCTCAATTGTGCCTGGTGTAGCAAGGGCAGGTTTATGAGTCTCAGGAATACCAAAGGAGAACATTTGCTAGCAGGGGAAAGTTTAGCAGTGTCTAAGCTTTGAGCTAGTCATGGCATGTCAAAATTAACTGCCGTGTGTGTGTGTGTGTGTGTGTGTGTGTGTGTGTGTGTGTGTATGTGTGCATGTCTTTCATTCATGAATACAAAGAGCTCTTGGACAGGTGGCTGGGAGCATGACCCTCCAGGAACCAAAGTGGTGCAGCTAAACTTGCCACTACACAACAGTTATATAAAGCAAAGTAGAGACTGTCCAGTCAATCATGCATGCATTCATCCTTTGCAGCATGTCTTCCCATACCCTAGCATCTGCTTAGCACCTTCCTGCAGTCTGTGGGGTGTGCAAAGATAGATACTGTTTTTATCCTGAAAATTACCTAATAGAAGAGATAAGACAAATGGCCATGAAGAGCTAAGTAGTGACACTGGCCAATAATGCATGGGCTTGCTGACTGACATGAACAATAGATGGAATGGCAGGACAGCAAGAGAACAATTGCTTTGGGGTTATTGACTGGGGGCACTAAGGATAGACAGAATCAGAAAAAGACACTGAAAATAACTAACTGTGCCTAGCAAAACCTGTGCAGAGCACACATTCCGGGGGAAAGGGGCAGATATTTCAGTTCAGAGATGAAAAATTCAGGTCTACTGTTCACGCTGGAGTTTAACATTGATAAGCTTAGCAGTGGAGCCTGGAGTGAAAATTTCCAAGGTCTCACATGACAGACACATTCTGAGGAATCCAGGCTCATAAAAAGCGATGGGTACAAGAGTGTCAATGCTGTGGCAGCATGAACTCGGGCAGGGGAGCCTTGTTTCCAAAGGCTGACTCTGACAGCAGTGCTCATGATGCATCATAGATATCAGGGACCAGAGCCAGGGAGCCAGGCTGGAGGATGCTTGCATGCAATGCATGCTGAGGGGATAAAGTCCAGGGACGGGAAATGTGAGACTCAAGTGGCATTATATTGGGATGATGGTCTGTGTTTCCTAGGTCCTCTTCCCTCCCTCTCCTCCTAGGCCCACATTCCATGGCAAGTTCTTGATTGTTAACTAATAAATAATAGGGTCTCACCATCATCCTTCTTTCCCCAGTTCTCATCCTCCTCTCTTCCTTTTCTTCTTCCTCCTCCTCCTCTCTTCTATCTCTATATTCCTGTGTGTATGTGTGTGAGGATATGTGTGTGTGTGTGTGTGTGTGTGTGTGTGTATGATATGTATGTTTGTGTGATATGTGTGTGTGTGTGTGTACCCTGCTGTGAAGAACTAGAACCCATGTCCCTATTCCATGAAGTCAGAGTCGCAAAAGTGTGCATTCCTCAAGTCACTGCCTGAAGGATTCCAAACACTCAGCAGGATTTGCCTGAGTGAAATCTCAGCTTGTCCTTGTTAAGCTATTGATATTGCAAGGTTTGTTACTCAAACACAGCCTAATCTCTTCTCCCCTGAACAAAGATAACCATGTCAGACATGATAACTATGCTCAAGGACTTTGATGACCTAGGGATTTGGAAGGAGGTCTGAAAAATAGGTATGAGGCAGAGCTTGTTAGTGACTTAAGTAATGGGGCAAATGTACTGCTGTTTGGGAAATATCAATTGTGCAGCATGAGGAACACCAGTGTTTTTTTATTAGATGAATATTAGTTCTTTTAATCCTATTCTTACATTAAGTCACCGACAAAACAGAATTTGTCTTAAGCACAGCAGCATGCACAATAACAGCGGTCTTCCTAAAAGGAGAAATCAGAATTTAGTAAGATCTCTACACGGACGTATTGTCCCGAAGAAAGCTCTGTCTTCTAACTCCAGGATAACAGACAGGAGGTAGGGATTTTACAGCAGTGGTTCTCAACCTTCCTAAGGCTGCAACCCTTTAATACAGTTCCTCATGGAGTGGTGACCCCCCAACCATAAAATTATTTTTGTTCCTACATCATAACTGCAATTTTGCTACTGTTCTGAATTGTAATGTAAATATCTGCTATGCATACCTGATCTATGACCCCCAAAGGAACTTTGATGCACAGATTGAGAGCCACTCTTCTAGATTGCAGTGGTAGCTCAGTTATTAAGAACATTTTCTGCTCTTACAGAGGGCCCAGATTTGGTTCCTAGCACCCACATGGTGGCTCACAAAAGCCTGTAGCTCTATTTCTAAGAAGTGCAGCACACTTTCTGTAGGTATTCATACATATAAAATACTTTCTGAAAAAGTAGGCAGAGTGGGGTAAGGCTCTAAGAGACTTCTCAAGTATCAGCAGGCTGGCTAGAGAAGGTCTTGCTACTTAAGCAGACTTCAATTCTGCTAGTTTCTCTTCATCCTACATCAGCCCCATAGATACTTTCAAGGGTTATTCTATGCTACCTCCTGGAAGACATTTTCTCATTCACTATAATTCCCAACTTCCGTGTTTACAGATGCTTCTGCTTCTAGGCTCTCTATAAGAACATAATCACTGCAGGGACAACCCAAGAAGAAGCTTACAGAAGCTTGGTTCCAGTACTACTCAAACACATGGATCAGAATCTTTTCTGATGTCATTTTTTACATGGTCCTCCAGCACAGAGAAGTCAGGTAAATTGAGAATATAGGTGGCAACATGTTGAGCATGCAGAGACTATACATAGTTTCTGTAGGCAAAAGCTGACAGGACTGTGCTCTATGTCATGATGAAGCAAAGTAACTTGTGTGCTTGTTTATTCTTATCCAACTGACCAACTCTGCACAAACTCAGCCTCCGGCTCTAATTGACAAGTAAGAACTCATGTAACACAAAGAGAGAGAGAGAGAGATAGAGAGAGAGAGACAGAGAGAGAGAATGACACATATACATGCAATATATATTGCATATACACTGACATATACACATGTATAAATACATACACACATATACCCCAACACATAGACACTGACACATACACACAATACACACAAAGAGAGACTGACACATATTTTATATATATATATATATATATATATTACACACACACAGGCACTGACAGATATGCATGCATATACATACATATATATTCACATACACTCCAATACAAAGATACACACACACACACACAAATACTCACTCCCCCAGAGAGCCTCTGGACCCAGAAGCATGTTAAAATAATCTCAGATTTTGGCTGCCTTTCATGTAACATGCTGGCCTCATTCTCCTAGGAAGGGTGAGGATAGTGATTATCAATTCTCTTTTGCAAAGTAAAGGTGCCTACCTATAAGATCCCCAGGAAGATCAAAAGAGAAATCTGTGACAATATAGGAGAATAAGCCAAGTCACACACATGGAAAGTGAACTCCTGATCTTCTTTGCTTCAGAACTCAGCCTTAACCAACAAAGCAGATTTAGACAAGGATAACCAGGCAAGACGTGATTATCAAGTTTCATCTGCAAACCACATTTCAGAAGGTATCTTTATTTTAGACTAGGAACTAGCCTAAAATAACTCTTGAAGCCCTGGCGAGAAGCTTCCTTGGGCTGTAGAGCATCGCCAAATACCCACAGGGACTCTATGCTACATTAGGCCACTGGCACCCTCCACAAGGACACCTACAGTTTCTCTACATAGGACACGGATATGAAAATGTCATGCATATATCAAAATATTTAGTAGCAACATGCCACTTTGGATGGCATTTTCCATCTTCTTCGTGGGGGTCTTTTGTGGAGGATAATGAAGGGGTGGAGACTTCATCATGCTAATCCTGATGAGCCAAACCCCCAAATGTACCTCATGTGGTCATGGAAACTATTTGTTTTAATTTAAAATTAATTAAGCTTGAGTCAGAGAGAAAAAAAGGAGTAGCCCTAGAGCTTTAATTGCAGACACTGCGTACAACACAAAGACAGTCATCCCAACGCTCTGGCCTTGAATTTCTGCCATCAAAACCATTAATCAATTCAAAGAGCGAGCGAGAGAGAGCGCTTGCACACTTCACTGCCTGCACTCGGCCCCATCTGCTAAGTGCATCACTGCCAATATGTGGTCCAGAGTGCCAATGGCACGAGGCATGGGGTGGTTCGCACAGAGCATGCAGGATGTCAACGTTCTTCCACCGAAACAATGTGGTGTCATCTGATCTTCAGGAGGAATTGTCTACCTGGACATGAGGCATTAGTTTTAATCCTTGCTTGTCCCTCCCTTGCTGCTTTAAGACATAGGCCACATGACCCCCTTAACACAGGAGAAAGCTTGAGTTTGGGGTTAAAACTTGTAGGCTCAGTGATTATTATTGTGACCTACATCCATATGTATGTTTGTTGAATGTAGAGGGGACAGGGGAAGAGTTCTGGGGAGTGTATCTGGGAGTGGCTAATGGAAGAAAAGGGAAAGTGAAAAGGGATGCAATTTAATTTCCATTAAAATCATCTTTTTAAAGAATTAGTAAATAAAAGATTTGGCAGAATTTAAAAACTAGATTCAAGATGAAAGCATCAAAGGCATGTTGAGAAAAATGAAACCATTGATTATGAGGAAAAATAAAAGCAATGGGTCCAAAAGCATGCAAAGACAAAACTGACATAATGAGCTTTAGAACAATTTTAACTCAGTCCACTTGATCTAGTGACTACAGTAGGAGGTAAAATTGCTAGGCTAATCAGTGGGTTTTAACAAGAGTACCTGGAGGCTCCTTAAGTTCCCAAACATGTAGGCAATATTCAGCCTACTTGACCAATTCCATCAGAATCAGAATGCCATCTGAAATCAGTAATTTATCTTAACCATTCCTGGTAAATCTAACATGGAGACAGGTTTCAGAATTGCTAGCCACTAAATTAAACAAAAGAGTCAGATTCCAGTTTGTAAGAATTATTGCTTCTCTTCTTTGTCCTCTGTGATACTAAAATAAGAACCTATCCCTAAATTGATAAATGGGGTAAAATGATTTACAAAGTATCTTAGTTTCCTTGCTATTGCTGTGATAAAATTACCCAACACATGGAAGGAAAGGGTAATTTGGCTGACAGGCCCACCATTAGTCCACTGTTCCAGGGAAGTTCAGATAGGAGTTCAAGCACCTGGTCACATGACATCTGAAGTCAAGAGCAAACAGAGAAAAGAGCATGCCCTTCCTTGCTTACTACTTTCACTTTCATATAGTTCAGAACCTAGCCTAGGGAATAGCATGTCCCTTCGTGGGCTTAGTCTTCCTGAGCCTTCCTTTTAATTGCCAATGAAGACAATCCTCCACAGGCATTCAGACATGCAGCTTTGATGTAGACAATCCCATTTAGTCTCTTTCCTTATGGTTGGAGAGATGGCTTAGCAGTTAAGAGCATTCTTTGACCATTCGTACATAGGTGATACATTCTGGTGACATTAACTGCTCTACCTTCTCTTACTTCCTTTCTATCCACTAATCCCTCTTTCTCCCAACAAATTTACCTCCTACTCTTATGGGTCTTCAGAGGAATCACACAAAGTCATGGGTTTTGTTAAAGCACTGTCATGTATGTACAAGACACTTTGTTCTTCTGGTGCCTGAGCTTTGTCAGTAACAAGAAAAAGCATGGTAGAGAAAGCAGGAAGTACAGTCGCTCTTTTAACCCCACAAATCATGAAGAGCAGTGTCTCAACTTAAGCCTAAGCTTAAATAGGTATGAGATCTAATAAAAAGACTATCTGAGTGGAGTCAGAGCCATACAGAGCCCCTGCTCACTGCCCAATACCCACAGTCCGAGCCTATGAGGCCATGGTAGCCAAGCAGCTGAGAGAATCCCATCACTCCTCTCTCAAATGGGGACAATGAGATGAGTCAAGATTCCACAAAGGACTCAAAAAGCAACATGAGACGTTGCCTTGTAGATCAGTTCCATGTCCATAAAGGTGGCATCCAGTTCCAAACAGAAAGGAAAGGCCTTTCCATCCAGGCCTGACCTCCAAGAGCTTCTAAACCTGTCCCAAGGTGAAAAAGAATCCCAGAGGCCAGAGAGACAGGTTCGAGTTGTGTATGGCATCGCTGTTAGGCCACAAGTGGGAACCAGTGTCTCAGACTGAAAAAGTCTCTGACTATGACGGAATAGAATGCAGCTCGACATCAGCTTTGACATCCAGTGGACCACTGCCGCCATATTCCTCCATTTCAAGCACAGATGTCTAACAAGATGGTCCCTATGGGTGGAGAAATAGATTCCTCTGGGCACCAGGCTGAGAGCTATACTTTACAAGCACTCAGATTCATCCTGCAACATTACCAGCTGAGGTTGGGCCTTGCTGTACCCTTGTGTGGTGCTGGTCCTTGCAGCTTTCATGTAGCTTTGGTGGCCAGGAGTACACCTTCACCAATACTACCCTCACCTTCTTAGCCATCATGGTGTAGGGAAAGCTTCAACTCACTGCAGGTAGAATACAGTAGAAGCACAGGCCTTTGATGAAAACTCTTCTGAGAAGACACTGACAACACTCAGCTGCATTTGGGCCTGTGGATGGATCCTGTGGGTGGAGCCTGTGGATGAAGCCTGTGGGTGGAGTCTGTGGATGGAGCCTGTGGGTGGAGCCTGTAGATGGAGCCTGTGAGCAGAGCTTTAGGTGGAGCCTGTAGGTGCAGCCTGTGGGTGGATCCTTGGGTGGAGCCTGTGGGTGAAGCCTGTGGAGGACCCTAAGTGTCAGGCTGAGACATGAAACATGACAATAGTCTAAGTTGATCTTCTGCTTTAGTAGGCATCCCTACTCTTGATTACAGGATCAGAAATAGAAAACCCATAAAAGAGTGAGCCCTTCTCCACTGCTATGCTGGGTTAGTTTGACACAGAATAGGACATAGACGATACAGGAAACAGAGCCTGGATTCCACACGGGAATTCTGACCACAAATCTCAGATTGTAGACAGGTATCGGGTCCAATTCTGACACTAGGGATAGGTGTGAAAGGAGGCTGTATTTTTAGATATTCTCCAGTCCATCTTGAAGAAAACAACAACAGCAAAATGGGCTTGAATCATTCTCTAGCCACAAAATAAAAGCTCCATATCAACAGAAAACGCATAGGAAACCTTGATGTATAGGTCCATTAAGGAACAAAAGAACAGAACACCAAGATAAAAGAGTTGTGTTATATATAATTTGTATATAGTAAGGAAATGCTTTGGAGAGAAATATGACAATTCTGAAATTTTCTTTTTAAGTTCGTATTTTGTATCACTGTTTGCCAATTTCAGTACATCTTATATCAGTATGTTAAGTTTACCTAAGTCCAAAGTTCCCTCTAAAAATTTATACTTTTGTAATAAAATAGAAATAATAGAATTTATACAAATGTTCTATAAAATACCTAGATTGAAAATCTGCATGCTTTCTCACCATGTCTGCTTTGAAATTTTGTTTGTTTATTACTAAATATGTTTTACAATGCCATCTTAAATTAAAGAAGTATTTAACTTTCCTAGCTTAAAAAGTATTTGTGGGTCTGGAGAGCTGTTAAAGAGTACAGATCGATTTTCCAAAGGATTCTGGTTCAATTCCCACCACTTTCATGGAGGCTTAACAACCATCTGTAACTCTAGTTCAAAGGAGATCTAATGCCTTCTTCTGGCCTCTTCAGGCAACGCATGCACATGACACATAAACAGTCATGCATGCAGACCCATACATTGAAAAGCTTATTTGTGATGTAATACAAAAGCATTGGGACAATTTTGAATTTCTTATGTGTGTACATAGTGGTGGGGCTATAGGACTGTATGCACATGGATAAGTATGTGTCAGCATCTTATCTCTAATAAAGTCTGTCAAGTAAATTGAATATATAGTAAACGTTCCTGCCTGCTGAACAACCTACTATATGAACATGGAGTCTAAAGCCTCAAACAGGTATAACGTAGTAACATTGATGCTTGTATTGGTTAGCTATATTTGAGCTATGTTTTCTCTGAAAGCTAAAAGCTTTCATGTATAATATATATTGTTTATTGTAGTAACTAGTTAGAATCGTGAGAATATCATTTACTTGATGGACATAAGTTCAATTTTGGTATTCCCCTCCTGAGATAATGCAGGCCTCTGCCCAGGGAAATCCAAACATATTTTCTCATAGTCAGAGTATTAATCTTGATTCTTAAGCTTCATTTATTTTCAATAGAAATATACATGACTCAAGATTTTTTTTTTTTTTTACATAAAGCATCTTACAACCTTCACAAGTTAAACTCAGTGAATTGCAATTTCAATTCTAATGCTAGAAAGGTTTTGAAATTCTAGCGTGGCAGGCCCAGAGTCCAATGGCAGAGAATTTCTACCTAATCTTAAATGCCCAGGCAATGCTACATACTGACAACCCTGAGCAAATTCAGGGATCCATCACCTTACTTGATGGTCCAAATTCAGCACCAGAAGAGGATCATAGAGTGCCCAGGATAGGTGAAGTTGTGGATGGAGAATTTAAAAGCTCATTTAAGGAAACACAGTGCACTTCAAGGGGATACTGAAGACCTGGATCTGCTGACTTATTCCCACTGTGAAGAATGCCAAAGAGGTGACAGTCTACGATGTCCATGGCTAGGTCTTTGAGAAGTGTCAGCTGCCCTATCAAATGGACATTTCAAGAACCTTAACAAAGCATGCAAGTGACAAGAAATTGAGGCTTTCCAATAGCCATGAGTGAGCCACTGTGAAGGCAGAGCTTCCTGGAATAGTCAAGCCTTTGGA